>NC_081755.1:20278091-20578091 GCF_963082965.1 Carassius carassius | reverse complement strand
AATAATAATAATAAAAAACCTTTACAATGTCATTGTGATATAGAAAAGGAAAAATAAATATGGGCACAAAGATGGAAATAAGTCAATTTTCAGAATTTGTAACTCTTGTGTTTTCCTCTGTCTATTCAGTATAAGCTTTCTAACTGAAGATTCATGAGATGAACCTTTGAGCTATTTCAGAGAAATGGTGTATCATTGGTTTATCATCTACATTCTCTTCATTAGTAAAGATTCACTTGCACAATTCATGCCAAATTGACAAAAAGTCTAATAATAATGTGTAAAAAATAAAAATAAAAAGTGTGCTTGGCAGTTTATGACAACTAGATGAACCATTTTGCATTGAATGACTTATACGATGAACTAGAGACTAAATGTTTTGAGGGGTGAGACTATTGCACAGAAAAATATATAATACATTTTGAGCGACATGACATTAGCAAATGATAATGTAGGAAACTGCAGATAAATGTGTGTAATCAATTGCATGAATGTACAAAAGCAATCGCAACTTGTTCAAAAGAATGAGAAACTGGTTTTATGATGTGTATAAATGACTACATGATGTGGAGGTTGTACAAGTAGTTTTAAGAATTTCATTTCTGTTTTGAAAAATTCACCAAAGTGACTGAGAAAAACGGTAAATAATAAAAATATCCTTTATGTTTTTAATCCCATTTTATTAACCAATGTCTTTGCCGCTGACCTTCGAGGATCCAATTTAACCATTCTAATAAGCAAAAATTACTTAACATTTGTTCTTGGTTTTTATTGCTGAAGAGTGTTGAACTTTCTCCTTCTGTGTTCTACTGTACAGACGTGAATTTACATTTCCTTCAGCCTGAGGATTTTGATGTGAAAGGGCTTTTTGGGATGTGAATAGAACTTTTTATATTAAAACCAAACAAGAAAGCCCTGCCCAGATTTAAAAAGTAACGCAAAAGTAACGTAACACATTCATTTTCCATAAAAAGTAACTAACGTAATTAATTGCTCTTTTAGGGAGTAACACAATATTGTAATGCATATCTTTTAAAAGTTACTTATACCCAACACGACTTGAACATACGTGTATACAGTAAGTTTATACACTTCCAAAACTGTTGCAGCAGAGATGGAAATACAATTTTTAAATACATTAATTACGTTTCCACGTTTGCTGCCACAGGTTTGGAAGTGACTTTTTCAGTTCTAAAGAAGGAAGTGTCCCAATACTTTTGTCCATATAGTGTACATCGAGTACGCAGTGCAATACATGCACAACAGTACATACTTTCTTTTTCTCCTGGACCTGTTTTCCATAGCACTGGTGATGACGGCTTCTTCAGAGGTCTGTTCTGGATGCGAGACTAGAGGGGCATTATAAACAACAGCTCTGTTTCATTTCAGCATTGTCTGGTAGTTTGTGCACTGTGTATTTTACTTTGACTGTCAGAAAACATTTAATGAGTAAACCTTTCACAATCTCCAGCACCGATGCCACTGCTGCTGCTTCTTCCACTGAAATCTTCAGTACTTCCTCTTCAACGGGCTCTTTCTGGAGGTCCTCTTCTGGATTTAGGCTGCGGTTCTCCTTTTGCAGGGCTGGACCAGTCCTTTGGTTTCTCACAACGTCTTCCTTTATCTCCCGAGGTGAAAACTTCCAGTGAAGTACTTCCTGCGCAGCCTGCAAATGCTGCTGAAAGCAAAGAAAAGGTCTCATTCCATTCGAAAAAGACGCAATGAATTACTTGAAACAATATATAATGAAAAGTTTAACCAGTTTATGGCAGCCGTTTCAAACTTGTAAGACTTTTATTTCTTCTGTGGAACACAAAATAAGATTTTGAAGAATGGCCCTCTTGTCTATGCAAAGATAACCACTAGAACTCGTTTACCATCATTGTATGGACAAAAACATTCATTAAAATATCTTTATTGTCTTCAACAGAAAAAAAGAAAGTCAAAAAGGTTTAAAACAACTTGAAAGTGATAAAATTTTGACAGAATTTACATTTTTGTGTGAATTATTATGACTAAAGTATCGTATATGCCTGATTAAAAGTCTAATTTAAAAGTTTTCAGCCAAATAACATTTAGTCATCAGTGTACCTTTAAAGTTGTGTTAGGGAAAACACTGGGTCCAGGAAATGTTTTACTGATATGATGTGAATGTTTAACCTGTTCAATGTTTTTCAGATGTAGGTCGTAAACGTAGAGAAGGAGGAGCTGATCTGTGATGGAAAGATGCTCAGTCATTGTGAATAGTTCAGCCGACATCTGCAAGAGCCCAGCAGTTGCTTCAGTTATGATTGATTCAACTGAATTAGCAAAGTTAAGCTAAACAACACTTCAGTATTTAACGTGGAGAGAAACTACATTTATGTGTAGTTTGTCCTGAAGATTATCTCCAAAAGCACAAATATTAATTTGATAACAGACCTTACAAAAGGGAACACTTACCAACAGCGCCCTCTTGAGTCAAATCATTGAAAATATTCAGAAAGGACAGCTCTATGAAAAATAGCTAAACGAAAAGCTAGCTAACATTGGCTGAAAGACGCTTCAGAAATGAGAAAAGCTGTTTGACGTATAATTTAAAAGCGATAGACTAAAAAAAACCTTGTGCTTTCCGTTGTAAGCATCTATGAGTAGACTATTATTTTTGAATCAAAACAATCTATAGCTGCTGTTTCTGCAAATATTTAAAACTGAAGAGCTAATTTAACTAGTGACGTAAAAAAAGAGTCAAACTAAAACCTGTTATGAAGATAGTTATTACTATTTTTTTTTCGTTATTATTATTATGTAGAATCTACTTATCTGCATGGGTAAAATTAATTAGATGAAAAATCATATCAGTTGCAGTGTTTTCATTTGAAATATTGTGCTACATGTGCCCTTACATATCTTGGTGTTTCGATGTTTTATAATGTTTTACATGTAATTTACATTAAATCATTGACTTTTACTTGTACTATACACATTTCAAAGAGATGAATTTATCACGTTTTTTAGCTCTTTTTGTGTGTGTGTGTGTGTGTGTGTGTGTGTGTGTGTGTGTGTGTGTGTGTGTTTGGTTAGGTTTCTAGTGTGTCTTACGAAAAATAACCATGGTTTTATTATATTAAAACTGTAGTAAACCATGGTTTTTTGGCGTGTTGACTACCATTTGTATAACCACAGATTTACTACAAATACCATGGTTAAACTATGGTTAATTTAGCAAAACCATGGTAAATTTGTGGTTACCATGGTTTAACTATAGTAACCATGGTTTTTTGGTTTTATTTGTAGTAAAACCATGGTTAATTTTCATAAGCTGCCAAAGCTTAAAAAAGAAAACAAGCAGGAAATATGTTGTGCACTGTCTGATTCTGAAACTGAGTCATCTGTTTCAATGGAGTCTCCTTATATGGCTGTAAATCATATCCAAAGGATAATATTTCTGTGTTTCTCTTTATTCTTCACTTTGAACAACACATTTGATAGTTAACAAAAACATGTTGTATTGCTACAATTTGTCATCTAGATGGATTTCCCCCCACAAATACATGTCACAGCCTTATTCAGTTTAATGCCTTATTCAGTTTAATGTGCATAAACTACAACGGAAAACCACCTCTGGCTGATCTGTTGAGTCATGCAGAAGAAGTATTTCCATCTCTTGTACAGGGCTTGCCTTTAAAAGGGACATTCACTCATGGGAACCAAGCTTTAAAGAGCTTTATCAGAAACACAATAACTGTGGTTACATACAGAAAGTTAAAGATCACATCTACTACTGTTGCCACTCTGGTCCAGCTCAGGCATTTCCTCTCTTGTTGGTTTTGATGAGCAGCTGCAGCCTTCAGAAGATCAAGAGCATGCAGCCGCTCTTCATGCCTGTCTGTTTCTGAGTCTGGAGGGCTCTTAGCGTCCTTTACAGCATCTGTGAGAAGAATGATATTAACTTAAGATATTATATGAGGTGTTTAACCCAGGACCGATTTCCCCCTCATTATCAGAAGTTGTGTAAATATTTACCAGGAAGAGAAGGTGAGATTCCCATTGGTTTAACTGAAATGGTCCGATTTCCTTTAGCAATCAGAAAATTCACAAGAACGGTCTCCAGAACACTAATGCCCATCAGAGTGAAGATGACCACGCAATAAACCCCTAGGAAAGCCACCAGAAAATAATTTTAAATAACAGGAAAATCAAAATTTTTAAGCAAATGGTTTTTAATCAGCTGTTTTCTGCTGAAACAGTACTAATAGATTAATATTAGTAAAATGTGTCATTCATGTTTTAAAAGTGTCATTCATGTAAAACACAAAATTAACTAATCAAATTAGTATTATTACTACTACTACTTAGTTGAATAATTGAATAACCAATAACAGATAAAGCAGAATCCAAGTAAAATATATTAATCTGAAAGGTTGTGAAATTAATCTATGACTTAATGAATATGCCCATATTTTAAGTGAAGATATGTAATAATAGCAGCACTACGAATGCAATTTTTATGCTTTTACACAATAACGTAGGTTTTAATGAAAGCCGAAGATGTCTGCATCTAATTCATTGAGATATTAAATAATAAGTAATGCGTTTAAAAATAATAGTAACAACATACCACTTGGGGTTTCTATGCCAACACCAGGTGGCCCATCTTACCCCGAAGCGATAATTTAAGATTTTGTTACTTCTAAATAAAAACTATAACTTCTACTCCACAAATCCAACAACAACAAAAAAATAAATAAAACTTGAAAACACTAAAAACTTTGATTTTCAACATAATACAGTGTCATAGATCAGTATTTTCCAGAGATGCAAAATTAGATCGATTAACCTCAAAACTGTTATGAACTACTAAATCTCACAAAAATAGTGTAGCCATTTACAGAAAAGTGCCCAGATGAAATGTTGTGCAATCAATGGTCAAGAGATAATGAGTACAGCAGATAAACTCTCACCAATCAGGGGAATATCATTGGCAGTAGAGGGCAGCATGTCTTGGAGAAGCAGCAGTAACACAGAAATAGCCAGAAGCAGAGTTACTTTAAAACCCAGCTTCTCTCCTCCAGTTGAATCGATGAAGAAGGAGGCCAAATCCAGAATAAGAAAGTAAAGTACTGGCATTAGGAAGTTAATGACATACAGCAGTGGTCTCCTCTTCATGGTGATCTGCAAGTAAGAACAGAAACCCCTATAAATACTTTTGACAGGGGTCTCAATGTCTGATCCCACCACCTCAGCTGTAAGGTTGTGCGTCAAATGTGTAATTACTGAAAAGCTTGCTTTCTCTGTAAATGGTTTTCATGTTTACCGAATAGCTGTTGGATGAACACAAAATTACACTGAGACACAACAACTACACAGTGAAGGGAATCCTGCACTGAAAGCTAGAATGTACAGTACTTTTAAGAGTACTCATTATGGAAATTATACACTTTAATTTAATCTACTTAAGTGTGAAAAGAATGCAATGTTTTCTTATACATCACTGCGTGTTATTTACATTACACTTTCATGATATTATCTGAGACTTACAAGTGAAGTGCACAAATCACATTAATGTCAGGACTTTCATAACTATACATGAAAGCTCCTGTCATCGAGTCAAATTCCTGGATGTGATGTGATGTGATGTAGTGTGCTATCTTTCTGCTCTGTACCTTATATATCAGCTGATCCTGTGGCCGTGCTAGAGTAGTGACATTGGCTTTAGATGTATTTATACTAAGGAGTTCCCATTCTCCTTGAGTCTGAAAGGCTTTCTTGGAGCTGAGGGTCAGGAATGAAGAATCAGAGATGGGGTTGATTACGAGCTCGTTGTCTGAGATAGAATGAGACAAATGACCAATACATATTACAATAACTCAAAAAATATTACAATAACTCAGGTGAAATAGGATCTTTAAAAGTCATGTCATGCCAACATCAGGGTCGTGCACCAAATTTAGTCCAAACTTAAGATGTTTTTGACCTTTTGAATATTCTCACTCCAATTTAAATGCAAATACCACATCTTGTGGGTGTGACTAATTCAGTTTCATTTTGATGAGTTCTTCAGTTTTGAATTCTGCCCAACTCTGATTGACATTGTTTCCTGAGTTTCAGATGTACTTGAATGGATCGGAGACTGAAGGGTAAAAGTGCAGCTTTGGACATCGAAGGGAAACTGGTGCACGTTCATCTTGCAGGCCGTGGTCACAGCAAAAGTGTTAGTCGTCACAACAATGCCTCCATTCATCAGCTGGACATACTGATTCTCCACTGTTGCGAACTCAGTCTTGATGCTAAATAGACAAAACGAAGCAAAAGTAAACTTTAAAGGGACAGTTTACCCAAAAATCGAAATTCATAATTTACTCATCCTTATGTCACTCAGAACTCATTAATATATTTCCAATGAAAGCATATTTCTGTCCCTCCACTGAAAGTCTATTCCACCAAAATGTTATGCTTCAAAAAGCTTATAAAGTGAAAGTGAAAGTGAAGTGACATTCAGCCAAGCATGGTGACCCATACTCAGAATTTGTGCTCTGCATTTAACCCATCCGAAATGCACACACACAGAGCAGTGAACACACACACACACTGTGAGCACACACCCGGAGCAGTGGGCAGCCATTTATGCTGCGGCGCCCGGGGAGCAGTTGGGGGTTCGATGCCTTGCTCAAGGGCACCTAAGTCGTGGTATTGAAGGTGTAGAGAGAACTGTACATGCACTCCCCCCACCCACAATTCCTGCCGGCCCGAGACTCGAACTCACAACCCTTCGATTGGGAGTCCGACTCTCTAACCATTAGGCCACGACTTCCCGAAATTGTAAAAGAAATCCATATGAAGCGAGCAGTTCAGAGTCTTTGAAAAAAAAAAAAAAAAAAAAAAAAAACATGATCCCACAAAAAAACTGTTAAGATTAGACAAAAATGATGAGGGATTTTGTTAAAAACATACTAGACATATTTCCAAATATTTGTGATCTGCAGAGCAGTAGGTGCTACACACAGCCAGAGTTCATGAACACTGAATAGACACTCCTGATGTGTAATCGTGGGCAGATGTCAATATTTAGAAATTATAAATTATGTCTTCTTGGTACAGTAACATAATCTTTTCAGAATGCAAAGTGTTTTTTCTTTTTTTATGTTTTCGTAAACCAATAACTGTTAACACAAAAGACCAAGGAATTCCTCATGATATGACCCCTTTAAATTTTTAAGGCCATGTCCATACGTACACGGGTATATTTATAAATTGAGATTTTCCTTCTTAGATTTAAAAAAAAAAATCTTTGTCCACATGAAAATGCAAACGCACGCTATGATGCACTGTCAAGAGCATGCCAAACCAACAGGTGGCGATATAATCTCAACCGTAAAGCCATGTTGGCCAATCAGAAGCCTGAAAACGTTTCAAGTGGGCAGACGTATGATGTCCCTTTTCTAAACCGGGTTATTTGTTTGCTTTCAAATTATAAATTCATAAAATATTTTATGTAAACCATCTGTTTTTAAAGAAACGCATACAATTTGCAAATGTATTTTTTCTTATTTGGAGAAAACTGATATTTGGATGCATTTGAATTTTTTTTTTATGTTATTGCCCCCACACCAAGCTATTGAACACACTAGATTATATAGATATGATTGATTTATTATTTAAAATATTATTGTAAAATATCAAGATGACAGGGAGGACACATTTACACAAAACAAAACCAAACAAAAAAATCTAGAAAATGTATCTAAAGAGCCAAGTAATACTTTTGTAATGAATATAAAAACTTAGCCTAATATAACACACCCTTTCATAGTCATTTTTATGTTAAGTAATCATGGCCAATGAGTTATTTATGTGTAGGACACCAAAAGGCACCTACAGTGATACTGAACCAAAAACTCATTTCAGACCTTTCAGTGATGCTGATGTCTGGAATCCAAACCATGTCCTTTTTAACTGCACAAAAAGTGACTCCACAGAAGTCATCTGGGTTCCATGATGTGAACTCATTGACCCAAGCCTGCAAAGTTATGAGGGTTATATTAACCGTGAGTATTGTGGTCAACCAGTTTGGTTTAACTTATTCTTTTTATACTTTGTTTTTATTTTCAATACGTTTCCATTCCACTTGTATAGTGACTTGTATAATATGGGACATTTCAGCATGTTCCTTTGGTTAATAAGTCAAGAGGTTATTTTATTTCCAGATAGAACTTCTGATTGTACAAGTTTTTCAATCTTGAGTAAAGTTGTGTGGGAAAAGGTTGCGAAAACACTTACATACAAAATTGTGACTTGTATTGAGAGGCTCTGGGCCTTTTCATTCTGTAGAAAGAAATATGAAATAAGTGTTGAGTAAAGATACTACAGTACAACTGCTTGACATCCAATGTCATGGCATTCAGTTAAATCATGCTGGATTTATGGATTTACCACATCCGTGATGGAAGTCACAAAGAGGTCTAGAAAAAGCGAAGTAGGGGTTTCCCATTTAAACACGGGCCGCAGGGACGTCATCTGAATGTCATCATTACCCAAGCCGAGATGTTCCAGAAGTGCCTTGTAACTGCAGTTTCCCGCAGCAGACGTCGACCCTGCACAGATCACACTCCATTTGGATCTCACAGTTACAGAATCTCAAGAGAATATCACATTTCAACATTCATGCTTCTGTAAATGTACTTCTCAACGAGTCCGTCCGTTCTTATATGAACAATGCCAAAAGCAAACTCCAAAATGGAACTATTTGTAGTTACCCTTATGAAAAAGAAGTACACTTAAGCATACTTGTAAAGAGTAATGTAATTAACTGCAACATAAATGTAAATGTTTTTGCACACTGCATGTTTATTGAAATTTATATTAAATGTAGTTAGCTGAATTTTATAGTGTTTTTTGAAGTAGGACTTAAGTATTATTACTTAAGATGGACTAAAGTACATTACATTACTAGTATAATAACAATTAATTATGCATAATTACAAGTAACCCTAAGCCAAACACTAATTCTAACACTAACCATATAATAGGTACATGTAGTTAACTAGTTTTACTCAGTGTACACCTGCACTGTAATAACTGTAATAAGGACATCTTAAAACAAAGTGTAACATCTGTTGTATTTAAAATATAAACTGCTGAATGTACTGACAAGCATTTATCATAAACTAAAATATACTAAAATGTGTATTAATTCATATTGATTAATGTTTACGTCTCTATTGAAACTTGTATGTCACGTTTAAATATATAATTACACTTTAATAATGATGATTTAGCAATTTAGCACATTTAAACTATATTAACTTTAAATGTATTATTTAATAACACAACAGTTAAATGATAATCAAGAGTTTTTACTAGTGCTTCAGTATGTTTAGTCAACACAATAAAATAAGTGTACGGTAAAGCATGCAAAAGATTATTAAAACAATGATTTCATGACTTAAAAGTAAAACTTTTACTTTCACATAAAAAGTTTATAAGGTTTATGTTTTCAAAAAGTGTAATTAAGTATGTGAAGTGCACCTAAGTGCTCTTTTGTTTTATTTTATTATCTGAAAGCAGAGGTTTTAAATATATATATATATACATATATACTCTTAAGAGTGGAAGTATGCAACTGCAATGCACCTTAAGGACAATTAAGCACTTCTTTCACAAGCATAGTAAAAAAAAAAAAAAAATATATATATATATATATATATATATATATATATATATATATATATATATATATATATATATATATATATATATATATATATATATGTAAAATTTTAAGTAGTATTTTGGTGCAAAATCTAGAAGATAGAAGCCAATATTTTTAGTCTGGAAAACTTGTGTGGCGTGCCTTCGTCTTTAAAACTTGGAGCAAAACTACAAAAGTTAAGGGAAAATATGACACAGACAACACACATCAACAGACATTACAGCTGGACATTTAAAACAGACTTACCGACTGAGGCAAGATAAAATATTAGCCACCCTAGATACATGGCAAACATTCAGGAGATGGGTACTGAAGAGATGACGGTCATTTGGTCATATTTATATAGTGCATCTGCGAATGAGATCCATGCTCAGCCTCCTCTTTTGTTCTTAGTTTCACCGCGAGTGAAAAAGCTATACAAACAGCTGATGTTATTAAGTGTATGTGGTTAGTGAAATGGCTATTTAAGCAGATTGTGCTGGTTGCATAACTTTATGGCCATTATAAGTCATGTTTTCAGATTATTCATCAATACATGCATTTAAACATGACCACAATTTCTGTAATTAAACTATAGAGATATATTTAAATAATGATAATGAAAATATATACAGTATATAAAAATCTAATGTTACAAAATAGTAAAAATAAAATTACTACAACTATAAAAATCTTTTTGTTAGTTTTATTACCTTGAGAAACAACTAAATACAAATTATTTTAATTTTGTCATTTCTGTCTACATAGAAAACTAAAAAATCTAAACATCATATATTATGTGTCTTGTGAATCACATACACTCAGTTTATTGTTCACTGAGTGTGTTCACCTGCAAACAGACTATTATGAGTGTAAAGGTAACTCGTCATCTAATGTTTGAATTCTCTGAAAAACTGCAGATCATTACAATGAAAGATCAGTGTGAATAGGCTTTGTGGGCTTCATAGACACCCTTGTGCATGCATCAAGATCAGTGTACACAATAGTCATTTAAATATCATATCGCCAAATCAACACTGAACAGCAGTTGATGAAGTGGCTATAATGCTTTATTGACTCGGTCTAGCTTTCCAAAAGCATATATTTTAGAGCAAAATAGGCAGGAGGCAGGTAGAGTTAATGAAGACTGTATAAATAATAAAATAAATAATAAAGACTGATCGAATTAAAAACACTTCACGTGCCGTTACATCACCTCAAGACAATTTTAGAGTTAGTAACGAAGCTTGAGCCAATGATAATGCAGATATGAGAGAGAGAGAGAGAGAGAGAGAGAGAGACAGTGAGAGAGTGAGAAAGAGAGAGTGAGTGAGTGAGTGAGTGAGTGAGAGAGAGCAATGAGTCTGTTCGTCTCTTTTCCCCAGCAGCCTCTCTACTAATAGCAAAACTGCGTCAAGTACAGCACTGTTATTACCTCTATAGCAAAACGTAATTTCAAGGGGGAAAATGCAAATAAGTTGATCATTTTTTCCTATTATTTCTTATTTTTATTGTCTTGGTCATTGTCATTTTGGGTTTTGGTTCTTTTGCTGTTGTAGTATGAGGTGGGTAGTAACGAGTTACATTTACTTCGTTACATTTACTTGAGTAATTTTTTGGGGTAACGAATACTTTTCGGAGTATATTTAAAGATGGGTACTTTATACTCTTACTTGAGTAAATTTTTTGGGGAAAATCTGTACTTTTACTTCGTTACTGTGGGCGACGCTCCTCTCGTTACTTTATCTTAATGCAATAAATGTTATAAATGCTTCAGTTTATTCCAAACGCGCCGTCTACTTTTCTCTGGGCAATGAGTGATGCCCATTCGCGAATGATTCATTCTTTTGAGTCAATACTGTTCAAAGGCTTGATCAAACCAATTGGCAAACGAGTGAATTGGTTCATGAATCAGTTTGAATGAGTCGCTCAGTTCCCTGCCGCACGCGCTGAGCGTCTGAAGTGGTTCACTCGGAGTTGTAACGTTTAAGAACAGAAAGAGCGTTGAAAACGTGGCTGGAACTGCACTGAATTGAAATCTGCAAAGGTTATTATTTGCTAGCGACGGAGATCCTTATTAGATGAACACCGCGTGTGCTGTCTACTGTTTAACAGGTAATAACTTGGGCTACATTCGATTACAGTACACGATACCACTGTGACATTAGTTTGTTGTACGTGTGTGGCTCTTCCAAAAGACAAAAAATAGCCGATTAAGATTTTATTAATTTTAATACAATCACACTGGTGCAAGTCAGCTGCTAAATTCAGATCTGTGATCGCTTGCTGGCGCTGAGCCAGAGATAGATGCGTTTATACCGCGCTGCGCATTATAACCAATCACACATGATTCTTTTGAGCTTATTAAAGCATTGGCCAATCAGAGGTGTTCAGATGAGTCATCGCTAAAATGCCGGTGCTTCCTTCACTCGCTCACTGACTGAATACCTCTTTCTGGCGAATTCTCTCGCAGGAACAACAAAGTGCAGATGTGTGTACGAATCTTTAATTAAGATATTGATTTCACAGTGTTAACAGTTTCAGTGATTTTATTGGGAGTTTCTGAGAGTGATTGAAATCTAGACTGTCAATGAAAATTATCTTTAATAATGTAAATGTTATTTGCTCTCTTTCTGAACAATGAAAGATTAGTAGCAATATTTAAATCACATTAACTTTCAATGTTAAATTCACATTTAATATAAAGTCAGTCGTATTAAAAATATGTTATGGCATGACACCTATATCTGTTACTTAAGTAAACAGACAAGCTCTTATAATAAATTACATAAATTGGAGTAAAGGATGATGAAATATATACATTTATACACACACACATACATTACATACATTTGATCTATATATCTAAATAAAAATAGGCTCAGTATATATGACCCAAAGTAACTAGTAACTAACTACTTGAGTAGATTTTTTATCCGATACTCTTTTACTCTTACTCAAGTAACTATTCAAGACTAGTACTTTTACTTTTACTTGAGTAAATATTTCTAGAAGTACTTTTACTTTTACTTGAGTAGTTTTTGGGTACTCTACCCACCTCTGAGTATGGCACGATTTTAGACTCAATGCTGTACATTACTGTAAGACACATGTGTGACTGGGGGGTCGTGAAATGCTGAAAACTATGAAAATGAAGTCTCAAAATCCAAATGAACCGAACAAGATCGACTTGAACAAGACGTCAATAAATGCACGCTCATGACCTGATCCACAAATGCATGGAATCCTTTTTGCAGGAGCAATTTATGACTAAGATCTATTTATATTAAAGCAGAACAGAACATTTTTATTTGCAAACATGTCTTGCACAAATCGCTGCACAATCATTTAATCCTGAATCCCACAGACTCAAATTGAAAGGCATTTGTATGTGGTTAGTAAGATACATGCATACAATTGATATGGTGCATGGATAACTGTGCGTGCATCTATTAATAATTTTGAGTCTAAAATCATCCCATACCTGTAGGCTGTAAGGACCTTTGAAGTAACTGAAATCATTGGGTGAAGTGATATGGACATGTGATGCAGTCAAGAGCTGCCTGGAACTACTTTAGTTGTACTTGTTCATCAGTCAGTTTCAAGCATTCAACACCCTCTCGGTATAACAAATATTTTTTTAATTGATTAACAGTTCTAGCAAAATAAAACTGAAACACAGAAACCTAACAGGGAACATATGCAGAAATGTAGTTTGTTGGTTTGTGGATTCACAAACATGACTGCACCAAGATATAGACTGTTGCTGATAAACATGCCAAACTGGGTGAAATGGATTGTTTTATTGAGTTATTACTTTAGTTTCATCCAACACCAAAACTTGACCATCTGAAACGTTCGTCTAAGCTCTAGCTTTCCCATTCTCCACAGAATATTGTGACAGCACTGTACTGTAATGAATAACCATCATAAATCTTAGTAAACCAAGGCTGACATATAGTACTTCCAATATGGAGTACAGAAATAGGGCCAGAAACAAAACTCAAACCAACATACCCTGAAAGCTTGTTAACTAGTTCAACAAAACTTTAATCTAACCAGTAGAGATGATTATGAAGATAATACAAAATAAGCTGTTTGTTGTTGTTGTTTTTTTTCCTGTCCAAACAATAGAAATTTTAAGTAGTTTATGGCATAACTTGCACATGACACATTCTAAGCAGTTTTGTATTAAAAGCAACTTAAAGGAATAGTTCACCTAAGAATGAACATTCAGTCATCATTTTCTCACCCTCATGCTATTCCAAAACTCTATGACTTTCTTTTTTTTCTTAACATTTTTGAACAATGTTGGTAATCTTTGAAGAATGATGGTAAGCAAATCGCTTCGGTTCCCATTCACCTCCTCTGTATGAATAAAAAAATACAAGTCAATGGGAACAGACAATATTTGGTTACCAACATTCCTGGAACTACGTGAGGCTAAGTAAACGATGACCGAAATTTCATTGTTGGCTGAACTCAATTCATCTAATTAACACCCTGAGATCAGTCCAGTTTTAGAAATCCTCCTTTAATATGCATCAGTCGGCAGTTTGAAATCCTTGAAGCAATAAAAGGAGATGTCCCCATGATCCACCACTGCAAAAGTGACCGAGATGTCTCCGCTTTGGAAGGACAGCTGCTTCATGGCATTCAGATCAGGCACTGGACCGTCAAAACTGTCAATGTACAAAGACAGAAATAAGCTGGACTGTTAAGATCAGGACACAGCATTGACGATTTTATCAGGAGCCAGATATATGCAAGCTCATACATTTCCAATTGACATGGCATAAAAAAAGTGCATAACTTAATCAGACAGCTGATTATGACTTGACTAGTACTGAGTACTGCAAAAACATAAACTGACCTTCCAGTATGATCCAGCTAGTGTATAACTAAGGCAAACTGACAAAACCAACACAGCAGGTAATAAGTCAGCAGACTCATTTGAGTGTATTGAGTCGGTGTGTTTACCTGCAGACACACATGCGGGTGTAAGGCTTTCCAGGGTGGCTCTTTTTGAACTCTGCCACCGTGTCTGGTTGGTAAATATCAAAGCTAATCTTCCACTGGTCTGACGGGGACAAGCTGAGAAAACAGATTGTTTAAAACAGCAGTTCAATCATCTCAAACCCTTATTAGACTTCAATTTGAGACAAAGGGTAAAGCTAGCAGGTTACTCGGACAGCATTTCAGTACATCACTTTTTATGATGTTGCACAAAAGCTCATTTAGGAAAGAATAGTACAGGACAGTGAAGGTGGGCTACACTCACCTGGAAACGCCCTCAGACCAGCTCGAAGACTTGATGATGCTGATCTGGTCCAGCAGTTCACCTGCAACAGAACACAACAAAACAGACAAAAATGGCATTTTCCATGAACAGTTCAAAATAGGGCTGCACGATGTGTTGTCTTGCTTGCTCACGAGCGCTGTCTTGCTCTCTCTCCCTCGCTCATATTAATCAAAAACAATTGAGAAAAAAAAAAACACTATCCTGTGATGAAATGTTTTTTGTGTTGTCAAATCTTATGCGATATCCTAAACTGCAGCGATAATTACACAACGCGTGCCGTACAAGTCTTATTCGCGAATTAATGATTCCTTTGAACCGATTCAATTTAATGAATGGATTAAACAACTGACCTGTCCAACTCTGAACTCACGAGACGCCTGAATTGGGGTATTAAAAAAATCTGTAACACTTTACAATAATGTTCTATTTATTAAACTATTTAACTACATTATTTAACGTTTACTATTACTAAACTGCACTTCTACAACATTGTTAATTTCAACATTTAGGCTATAGACTTCATTGTTGAAATCAAAAGTTCTACAGTATTTGTTAACATAGTTGATGCACTGTGAAGTAACATTACCAAACAATGAACAGCTGTGTTTTTATAAACGAAGATAAACAAAGATTAATAAATATAGTAACAAAAGTATTGCTCGTGGTAAGTTCATGTTAGTTAATATGTTAACAATTCAAACCATATCCTAAAGTTACAAACAAATAATTTACTCTAATTTAAATAATACTCTGTTTAAATCATTTCAAATGAGAATGTAAGTGTGCTCACCCCATTTTTGTTTGCAAGAAAAAATTACATAAGATTTCATATCGCAATATATATCGCAGAAAAATAAAACATCGCAATGTCATTTTTTCCCAATATCGTGCAGCCCTAGTTCAAAAGGTGCCCCAAAAACCATATCCTCCCGAGATATATATATATTTTTTTAAGAATGCAAAACTATTTTAATTATTACAAATTATTAACACATATCCTTTTATTTCCATATTATAAAACAATCCAATTCAAAACAACTCTTAAAAAACTAACAATAAAAAGTGTCTACATTACTTAATGAATTAGGCATCATGTACTTAGAATGAACCATTAATATTAATCTTAATTTCTATACAAATATATTTTTTACATTCATTGTTGTTATTGTTAGCTATATCTACAACTATTAAAATTAGTCTAAATAAAAAAATAAAATAAAAAAAAAGATACTCAAACTTAAATTCAGTTTCCGTTTCCGCCACTGAATAAAATTGTTAAAGGTCCCGTTCTTCGTGATCCCATGTTTTTAACTTTAGTTAGTGTGTAATGTTGTTGTTAGAGTATAAATAATATCTGTAACATTCTAAAGCTCAAAGTTCAATGCCAAGCGAGATATTTTATTTAACAGAATTTGCCTACAAAAAATGCCTCGTTTGGGACTACATCCCTCTAGTTCCTGCAGTAATAACAATTACTATAATGAATAATGAAAATTATAATCCACATGTAAAACTATGTGCAGCACATTTTGCTGAAGACAGCGAGCTTCCTCAATCTCAATCAGTTTAATGCTGGATTCGCAAAAAGATTATTCTTGAAAGATGGAGCAGTTCCCTCTTTGTCTGGAGAAGGCGTTGTTTATGGATCACAACCAGTATGTGTATTTTATTATTTAAGTTGGTGCATTTAACAGTTTCTGTAACTTATTACACAAAGGGCAAAGCTGTTTAGCTTTGTGAACTAGATGTTAGAGCTGTGCAAAAAATCGAATGTGATTTTCATGCACATCTCGTCAGTAAAAACGCTCCTGTGATTATAAGTACATCTCCAGCACATGCTCCTGCCCATTTGCTTCTCAAAACTAGTCCAATCGCGCGTTTCCAGGAGGGCAGCGTGTGCTCAGCTGCTGTCGAATCACAACACAGGAGCCGCTGGCCCAATCAGAACTCGCTACGTATTTCTGAAGGAGGGAATTTATAGAACAAGGAAGTCATCAACCCGTTTTTATGACTGTGAAAACAGCGGTATACAGATAGGTGAATTGTGTGAAAAATACTGTGTTTTTTTACACGCGAAACATGAACACGTTCTATTGCACACTGTAAACAAAATCAAAGATTCAAAAAAGCACGAAAAACGGGACCTTTAAAAAAGGTTATTGCGACTTCTCACAATTCTGACTTTTTATCAGATTTGTAAAATAAAAACTCACAATTGCATGTTATAAAGTCATAATTTCAAGATTTCTCAGAATTGCGAGTCTATATCTCACAATTATGACTTATTTTAACTTGCAATTGCGAGTTTATTTCATGTAATTATGAGAAAAAGAGTCAGAACTGTGAGATAAAAAGTCACAATTACCTTTTTTATTTTTTATTCAATTGCGGAAACGGGCTTCCAAATGCTTCCTTGATAACTAATGGAAATAATTACATTTGACAAAATCTATATAAATATTTTATTTTTTAAATGACAAAAACAATAACAAGTAACAATATAAATATAATATAAATATAACAATATTACTTGTTTATTATTACTAGAAAATAAAATAACAATATTTATTGCTACTTTATTATATTATTTTATGGATTTATTATTTTTTGTATGTGTTAAGAACAATAATACATTCCTTAGCATTAACCTATCTAAATAAATGCCCCTTGCAACACTAAACAGACCTGCAATCTGTTAGTTTGAGCGGTCTGTTTGGGTCAGACATGACATCACGGGCTCAAGACTGGGGTTTAAGTGTGTGTTCTTACGGTGTGAGGTGCACTGTCCGGGCTGAGTGAGCGGCGTCACCTCCTGCTCCCACAGATGCACGGGTCTATCTTTCTGCCTCCGTCTTCTCCTGTCCTCCAGCAGCTGCAAATACTCAGGCCAGTTCCTGCAGTGCCGCACCTCTCGGTCACTGTTAATATCCCTGTGGTAGCGATCCCTGTCTCTCTGACGCTCCCTGTCCCGCCGCGACAGCTTCTCCTGCTTCACGTTGACCCTGCTGAGCCACAGGGACAGATCGCAGCCGCCCACCTCCAGCGCTCCGGGCAGCAGGCTGGGGTCTGGAGACGCCAGAGAGACGGAGACGCTCCGGCGAGAGCCCAGGTCTGGGAAAGAGATGCTGCTGAAGTCCCAGCGAGGAGCTGCGCTTCGAGCTTGAGCAGGAGATGGCTGGACATCCGCCTCCATCCACCACGTCCTGTCAGAGGCATCGGGGGACTGCATGGGCTCCTCCAGACGCAGATCTGTCTTGACTAGCTCCTCACTCTGGTCTTCAGTTATCATCTTCTCCTCTGGTGCTGTGTTTTGTTTGTCACTGAGGCCACATGACGATCAAGACAGAGATGAGAAGACTGAGTTAGTCTAAGCAGGATTTAAATATCAGGCCACCAAAACTAATGTATTAATATTTCAAGCTATTCCATCCATTTTATCATCCTCTTGTGAATGATAAATACCATTAGACTGATTTCTGAAAGACCACGTGACACTGAAGACTGGAGTAATGATGCTGAAAATTCAGCTTTGCATCACTAGAATTACTTACATTTTTTAAATATTAAAACTGAAGACAGTTATTTCAACTTGTAATGATATTTTACAATATGCTGTATATTTGATCAAATAAATGCAGACAAGATCTTTAAAAGATCTTACAAACCATAAACTTCTGAACGGTCTATCGGCCATTTACAAAGGCTTCAAATGTGCCTCACTCATAATCATATCTTGATTGTATTTTTTTAATTCGTTTAGAATAATCTTTTTGATTTGCATTCAATCAAGTTCCAAAAAAATAAATAATCAAATGAGATCAAAGTATCTTAATTCAAAGGAAAATTACAAGGTTGTGTATTTAATAAAATAATTTCAGTAACACTTTATTTTAATGTGTCCTTGTTACACATTTTACATGTACAGTACTTACTAATATAATAACAATTAATTATGCATAATTACATGGAAGTAACCCTAAATCAAACCCTAATCCTAACACTAACCGTATAGTATGTACTTGTAGTTAATATTCATATTACTCAGTACTATTTTAATTATTTTTTAACAATATTGAATTATTCACTAATTATTTACTTATCGTGCTATTTATACGATTTCAATCAGATTTAGCTTCTTATTGGTCAATGAAGCATTTTAGTTGTGATATAATCAAAGAAAATAGCAGTGCAGACTAATTTGTATAGTACTGTTTTGTATAGGGATTTGAATACATATTATTAAGCTTTCATTCTAATTGAATGCATCTCTTATAATATCTGAAGTCAAATGAGGTTGGGGGTTTTTCTACCATCACAGAATGGATTTAACAAAGGACTAAGACACAGCTTGTTCCATAAATCAAGGAAGTTCTGCTTTTACAGTAAGCCTTGTAGATTTTACAATAACCCTATATAATAATACATCAAAATCCTACATTTACTGTATGGAACTGTTAACATGTGCAGGATCTGAAGGGGAGACATCACATGTACCTGGACACAGGACTTCCAGAGCGCTTCCTCTTCAGCTGTTTTCTCTGTTTGTCCCATGATGATGCTGGCAGATTCAGCTGTCTCTCATATGTGGACGGGACTGAACTGTGAGAAAGATTAGAAATATTAGATGAGAGTATAGAAATATTGCATGATATCATTCTTACAAACTATAAGAATAAGTAAATGATTGTTACCTGGGGTCAAATCTGTTCACAACATACCCAAGCCTTTTCAAATGTCCAAAAACCTAAATTAAAGAAGAAAAATAACACTTACAGAGGTTTAGAGGTGCACTCGGTATGCTTTGGTTTGTCTCAGTGGTTTTGAACTCTGTACTGACAGTGTACATGTACATCGTCTCAAAAATGAACTGAACAATCCTGAGTGCACCTTTAAGAAGAGTGTTTTCTCATTCAGAAGACACATGAGACAAACCAACCTGGTACTGATGAAGAGTCACAGTCTCACGACAGAAGAACCGCTCATATCCCTCCTGAATGGATAAAGGAAGGTCCCGGTAAAACACCTGCACGTTACCCTGAATCACAAACAGGACATGGCACACTTATAGTTTACACAACAAACACAAGTGTTCTCAACACAGTATATAAGAATGATATAAATAAGAGTATGAAAGTGTCCCCTCACACACTCCATAAGGTAAAGAGCCTCTTCAGGAAACAGGTACTGCTTGCCTCTCTCTGAAAAACCCATCGTCTGCCAAAACTTCCCCTGCAAAACATGACATAATTACTGTGTGGCCTGGCTATGAAGAGATGGAGACTTCATTGTGTGTCTGTGACGGACTCACTGCAGGTGACTGCAGCTCCACCAGTCGTTCGTCAGGGATCCAGACGGCTTTCACTAGATTCCCTCTGTGCAGACGCAGGAGAAACACTTCTTAGCTTTAGTGTGTTGTGTAGTGAGCGTGTGTGTGTGTTTCTGAAACCACTCACAGTCTCTCGACCCTCTCCTCGGTCAGGAGCGTCCAGTGCTCGTCCAGACTCTGCTGCAGACGGGTCGTCTGCTGCTCCGACCCACTGGGCAGGAAGTCTTTCTGACCCCTCACCGGTATCTTATGGCTCCGGGACCTTGCCTCAAACAGCTCTGATGGACTGCATGCGGAGCCAGGACGAACACATAGAAACGAGATATTTAAAAAAATGTGTGTAACAGGACACAGTTGACATGTTAACATGGTCTCATACTGACAAAATACAGATGATAACACAGAGGTAGAGACAGATCTTTTCTTCCATATTGTGACGTACATCAGAGTGAAAAACATTAACAATAACGAAAAATGTTGTTGATTAGATGCTAATATGTGGCTGTTGAACTCAAAACTGGAGGAAGATGAACATGAGATGTCAGGGACAGAGTTAAGATGCAGTTATAATTATATTTAACATTATCAGGATTATTCTTGTAGTTGCTATATATATATATATATATATATAATATATATATATAAACACATGAATAAGTTAATAAATAAGTGCATTTTCATTGTACACCAACTCCTTTTGTAATATGAACTTTACAGATGTAGAATTGTAAATTTACATAAGTATAATTGTATTGCTTTTCCTTTGTCATAAACCCATACATTACATTTCACAATATATAAAAATACATTGATAAAAAAAATTATGTATAATTAGAACCATCATCACACTTGAAACATTTTAATTCTGATTGTGTGAAAATCATTAGCATTAATCATTTTCACTCGAGCGTGCTTGCGATGTAAAGTAAAAACAAGGTTACTTTACAATACTTCAGAGCTGAATATTTCTATTGTGTCACGTGCAACCAAGCTGTAATTGTCGAATTATGCAACTGGTGTGAAATTATTCATCTAGATCCAATTATAGCCACTTACTTAGTTTTGGCAAGCCCCAAGCATGTGAAATTTCATAGCAAAAGGTTCACAGTGTCGTTTTTACCACAGAATGATATCAAAACAGGACAAACTTCTACCTTCGTGCATGTGTGTGTCTACATTTTGGTAGACAAACGATGCTGTGTAGTGTTTGTTTTAAAGGAGCACTTATAGAAACAGCAGTCATAAGTATCACCTAGTCATAAGTATCACCTGTCCTGTATAACACGCTTGGATGGAAACAAATGTGAGTTGATCCTCACATACTCAGATGCTGCTCGTTAAAAACCTACAGCAGATACATTTCTATGAACTGACAACATTTTCTGTCATTCCCATCTGTCACGTGATCTAACTTTTGCTTGCATGCTTGAAGGCTAGCGCATGTTTCCTATTTCCAGCACGACACAGGAGTGTTACTTCTGTTTGTGTTACTGCAAGAACAAAACAATTAACTAACTACACAAGCGCTTAATTAAGATGAAAAAAAATGATGACGGTCACCTGAGCAGCTCCTCATAAACTCTGTGTTTGTGAGGATCTGTGGCTGTGTCTCTGTCTGCCATGTTGACTTCTGTCGGTCTCTGTCGTTTCTGGGTCCTAGTGCGCAAAGAGTCTAGACTCGATTCATGTGATTGAGCGCCGGACCGGTAGATGGCAGCAACGCACAATAGTATACAACGAGTTGTGCAGGGTTGCGGATTTTTGAAGGCCAAAACAAAGAGACATTTAACACTTTCCTGATATCAGTGTGTGTGCGCGTGTGTGTGTGTGTGTGTGTGTGTTTTATTAAATACTTGAAACTAAATGCCTGTGTTTAACACAAGCTCAATATGTTATGTCACATTTTATTTTACAACATAAAATACATCGTTAAAACCTCCTCGTGATTTTTAAAGCTTTTATTTGTCTTGAAAAAGAGTCTGTCAAGGACATTAAAGGTCATGGCAAACAGGAAAACCCATCTAACTTGTCTTTATAAGCACGCTCTTGCAAAATATTCTAACTCATTTTCAGATTTTATTATGATTATTATTTTTAAAAAGCCTGAAAGAGTTGTTGGAAGTGTACTGATGGTGACACTGAAGTCATGTGACCGTGTTCTAGTTTGTTTATGGCCTAAACTTATGGTCTAAACTGCTTTTATGTGTCTGACAAAAAAGTTAATTTATGAAGATTATCAAAATGAATGCAGCTGGTAAGATTGATAAGCTTTTCTTGGTCACAGAGATTATTTTCAACAACAATCCAAAACATCAAACATGTTTTTATTATTTTATTTGATTTTTGTCCATACATTAGAAGTCACTGTTTGATTTCCAAAGTATCCTCTTTTGTATCCTGTGAGTAAATGACAGAATTTTCATTTTTAAGCGTATTTTAGTTGTAATTATATTAAATACAATTAGCTAACCTTTAGAGAGCAAGCTTTTGACTCACTCGAGTAGGATTTAAAAACATATCACGTGTGACTTCTGAATTTCCTAAAAATATGAACAATATTAAAGTGTACTACCATACCAGCATTTGTAGTATACTAAAATATACTTTAATGCTACTTCTACTGATTTCCATGAATGTTATTTATCTCCACAACAACAGTTAGGCAGACCACAACTTGTGCACGATTCTCAAAAAGACATATGAGAGATTTGCGAGAGGAACAGGAAGCCTTTTGATAAACAAATGTGATCATAATGAACTTCTGAACTGTAAAAGTTCACTATTTCTGGTCCACAACAAAAGATAACAGCACGGGGGTGAACAGATTTTTAGTTGAACAATTTAACCCTTTAACTGATTGATTTTTGTTGGTCTTTCTTGACAGTGAAGTGTTGCCCTAGAAAACGCTCTGCTGAAGTGTTGTCAGGGGTATCAGGTGAGAGGTGCGAAGAGTGACGTGTGTTTGGCCAGCTCTCTTTCGTTTGACTTGAATGGCCACAAAGCTGAGGCACCTGACGCCAGCGATGAGACAGACACCTCACAGAGCAAGACACTGCCACCACAGCCGCATCTGCAGCTCCTCCCTCCACCCCCTTCCTGAAAGTCAGCAATAAAGCATGTTTCCAGTAAGCTGGATAGCTTCCCAAGTCCTAGCCTTTGCCATAGAAACAAACGCCTTAAGCTGACAGTGGTGTCTCTCTTGACCAAATGAGGCCACCCATGCAGAGAAATGCATGGCACATATATATAAACTCTTCTGATGCATCACATCCTGTTCTTGTGTTTATAGATGCTCTTATGGGTCATTCCTGCTATTCCTGCATCTTTATATGTTAAAATATTAAACTCACTATGTACTATATCTTCTTTTTCCTTGTGCACAGGCAGGCATACTTTTAAATAGTGCAGTTTGTAACTTTTCAATTAAGAACATTTTCAATTATCATGTTTTAATTGTCTTTTAGAAGTGCACTTATTTTGAAGTGTCGACTAAAGCACGTATTTAGAAACAGTCATGAAAGTGTCTTTCTTCAAGTACACTTATATAGAATCTGCAATTATTTTTTATTTTAATAAACTTTTAAGAGTTTTAAGTGCACATACTTCATACTGGGGCTCAAATGTTTTAAAACTTCTAAGTAAGTCTTTGTCAAGCAATTCTGCATTGATAACATTTTGTTTAGTATCCATAAGCAAATGTAATTTTTGTACATTTGATGTTACGTTTCCTCATATGAAAATACATTGTGAAATTTAGTAAATACATATATGAAACCTACTAAACATTGAATATTTGAAATATTAAATTTTCATATATTATATAATATAACTTTTGGGCTTAAAAAAATCTAATTCAAAAAAATCTAAATCAAATTAAGCAGGTGTCAAAAAAAGCATGCAAAAGTAATGCAATGCATTGCTTTCCATAAAATGTAGTGCAATTAGTTGTTAGAGTATTGCAATATTATAAAAAATATAATTACTTTTAAAAGTAACATCCCCAACACTGATATTAACATATAGCCCATAAATATGTATGTTTATGCATTTTTGGACATACATGAACATCCATCCTAAAACCTGGTAATACATGTTGAAATTATACAAACAAATATAAAAGATGTACAGTATTCTAAGAAAAATCACACACACACACACACACACACACACACACACACACACACATATATATATAATGTTTTTGTTTTAATGAAGTTGCCTATATAAAGCAACTATACATTGTTGAAATTTAAAAAAATCATCATATAGATATTAACATATGAACATATAATGTATTATGGGGATTTTATATGTATTAAAAACTTACATTTTTATCTACCTAGAGAATGTACCTAAGATTAAATTATATATCCCTCTATAGGTAACACATATTACAATATGTATATCTAGGTCATGATATATCTATAAGAATTTGATCAACTTAACTCAAAATCTCCATTAGCATACAGTAGTAGCACACTAGAGGCTTTGGAAACTTCTTTTGGAGGGCTGTTAGGGCTGGACTCCAGGTTATATGTGGTGTAAAACATGAGTGAAAGTGCAGCAGTGTAAACAAAGCAGATTAACAGATTAGTGCTGGAGGAAGCAAAACTTCCCAATGAGTCTGTGACGCTATGAAGGTAAATGATTTGTCCTCAGCGTGGCTTTGTTTGCTAATAGTTTCAACGGTGTCAGCTTCTGCGCTGTAGACCTGTTTGCACAGGAGCCCTTTGATTTTCTTTGATTTCCAGCATTGCGTGGTTTCCTTTGAAGATTTAAACTTTATTGTTCAAAACGATGGACAAAACTCATTGAAATAAACAAGACGTCTTTATTATTAATTGAAAATGTATATAAATTTAATCCTATCCAATGGGATGTCAGCAGCACTCGAACCACCAACTGTTATTTTATCCAGAAATTAGGCAAATCACTGTTTATCCATTCTGAAATGGAGGAAAAAAACACACTGCCGAGTTTGAATCGGATAGGATTAAAATCCCAAGGTAAGTCTGAGAAACGCAAATTTACCAAAGCAAACTAGACTTTCCTAAATAGGCCTAGAGTTGATAATCAAGTTGACCTTTTAAAATGACCTCTCTGGCAATCTGTTTTAACATGTTTTGCGAACCAATGGTCTGGACAAAAGTGGGGGGAAAAAACCAACATCTCTGCCGATTTTAGACGAGACAGAGCCAATTCAGTGCATTAAACAGCGGATTAGAGAGTTGCATACTATAAAAGACTTTCACACGTCCCAGGACCCCGCAGTTAAGCGTTCCTGAATGGGGCGAAGAGAATCACACACAAAGCGTCCACGTACGTCACTGCTGGACCAGGACAGGGGCTGTTTGACGTAACTGACTGCAAATCTGAGAGACTGTACAATGAACAATATAAAACATGTACAATGCCCATTCGAGATGTTCATGCAGTTGTAAATGATTGGATATCATATTGCCATGACACTATTATTAACATAATTCTTGAGCAGTGCCATCAACCTGACACAAACCAGCTGATATACTCCAAACTGTATCTCTTTATGCATTGTTAATGCTTACTGAAGGTTTCCAAACATCCTAGTAGAGAGAGCTTTACAAAAGAATAGCCCAACTAAAATATGCAACCAATGTAATTAGCTGACCTTTAGAGAGTTTTTTTCGACCCAATTCAAGTACATCTTGTAATTTCTATTGACTATGAAATATGGTTAAAGTGAACATTAAAAAAACAACATTTATTGTAACGTAAATATACTTTATTGTCATTTTTATTGAAACTTGTATTTCATAGAATTGTCCAGTCCAGTGCATTTAATATATTTTAACTTCTTAATGAAATAACGAATAACAGTTAAATTACGAACCGGTAGGTTATGTACTCTTTTTAAAAAGTGAACTTTGATATCAGAGTTTAACTTTAAAGCTTTACTTCACAGAACATTTCAAATTATTTTAATTGAATAATTATTTTGATGTGTTGGCTTTAACATACTGATGAACATAATTAGCGTTTTAACTGTAGTGTGTTGTTTGATATGGCATTTGAAATGAATATATTTTCAATGTACTAAATTGTAAGCGTGTGAATAAGAATTAGCGTATGGTTTTGCTGATTTGGCGTGTGTTTCTGCTGTTTAAGTGTCAGGTTTCAGAAACTGCGAGACAAGTAAAGATTTTGTCTGCAAGCAGCTGGCCAAAAACTGTAAGTGTCATAAATCATTACATTCAGTTAGCCCCTTAAGTATATACTTTTAAGGTTTATTGTTTTTGTAATAAGTTCTCTTTTTATAAGTATACTTCTTTTTCACAACATATGAGGTTTTTGATCATCTTCTATGGGAAAAGACCAATCAGAATTAATTAACCCTAAGTCAAACCTTCTTAAGAACTACAGTAGAACTGAGTCTAATGGATGAAAGCACCCAGCATCTGAAAGAATTACAGGCAAAAGTTTGTGATGGAAGTGTATGCGATCAGGAAACTTGTCAACTTTTAGTCTACACAGCTTGAAAGCTATATATAAAAAGTCAGAAAGTCAAGTTTGTACAAGAACAATTATTGTTGCGTTCAGTGTTCACAAACTTCCAGTGACTCCAGATACAAGCTGATTAATGTGTGTGTGGCATACAGGCAGCGCACTGCTGACTTTCCTGCACAAGGTCACAGTGTTCTGCTGCTGGCTCCCTCGGGGAGATTCCACGCTTCTAGAATGTTCTAGCTGATTCCCTGCATGGCTAATTATGTGTGTGTGTGTGGACGGGGGGTAGATTCCTCCTTTCTCTCCGGTGTGTTCAGCCTTTAAGTCTTTGGCTTGTTTGCATTCCTCTCAGTTAATAAGTGTTTGTCTGATCCCAGAGCAGGGGCTAAAGATCACCCCACGCAAACACACGGCCCCTCCCTCGCCTCGCTGTAAAAGAGCCAGCAAGAGAGACGCTGCGCTAATGACTGTTATAAATTTCATGGACCTTCTGCTCATCCATTAACCATGATAATATCCGGGGGACCAGCACAGATCAGATCTACCACAGTGGGTCATGTGACCAGTCTGCATGCTAACACACACACACACACATTCACTTTGTTGCTGTGTTTTAGCTTTCAACCCTGTTTGAAAGGCCAGTTTATTGTGTGTTGTGTTTCAGTCTGCATAAGTTTCTTTACTTGTGTAACTAGCAAGCCTCAAAAAAAGTGGACCAGCACCAAACCAGCATAAACCAGCCTGGGTTTGCACACTCTTACAAAAACAATTAATGTACACTTCGATGTTATTGCAAAGTGCACTTTTTTAAAGTGTACTTAAGTGTGACAATAAACAGCTGTAAAAAAAAAAAATAAGAACACTCACCTTTTACTTTATTATAATGACATTATCTGCAAGTATGTTTTTTTTTAAATATACTTTTGAGATGTAAAGTGTTTTACACAAGGTTAGAAATTATAATTGTTTTATTATTATCATTATTTAAAAGTTTAAAACTTTCATATTTAATGTTTTATTTGTGGTACTTGTAAAAAACCTTTAAAAAGGCACTGAAATGTGTATTTCTGTGTCATTAACAGTAAACAATAAAATAATAACCATAAAATAATAACAGAATAATTTTTGCCATATTACATACTGCACAGTGTACAATATACTCCCATCAATTTCAATAAAAAAGTGATTCATTGTTGTCACAACATTGGTCACATGTTTAATTAATGTATTTAACATCCATTTGTCAATTTATCGTAAAAGCATCCTTAAGTGATAATTCCTTCAAAAATGAAAATTGTCACTATTTACTCACTCAAGTCGTTCATAAACTCTATGTTTGTCTTTATCTCGTCTGCACAACACATATAACATTACAACACTAGATGCAACTAACTTTAAACAAATGGATAAAAAAAGAAAATACATATTCTTTTATATTCCACACAAGAAAGAAAGCCATACAAGGTTTAGAATGACAAAAGTTTCAGTAAATTCATGTTGAAGTACGTCTTTAACATTTGACAGTGAGTCAGGAAAGGATTGAAAATGTCTGTTTTTTCTTCTGGTTCATTTCAGTGGAAATGGAAGATCAGATTAAGTGCACTGCAGTTGCATTAATCTTCACAGTGTATATACTGCATTTGAATGGTATTTCATGCACACAGAAAACATATACACAGTATGCATACTTAATATTGCATAAATAGTAGTGTGCTATTCTAAACACATTCAGAGTTGTTATGTCTGACCCAATCTGGCCTATCAAAAAAAACCATCACAATCCCACTCGGTGCCACTAGTGGCAAAAAGATGACACAAAACAGTATCAGTGTTGATTAGAAAGGGAAATTACTTCTGAAGCCTGTGTTTCACTTCACCCTCCATCTGTTCTTATCAAGTCATTTAATAAGAGACGCTGCCACCATTGCTGGGGGTGAAAAACTGAGAAAGTGTTTAGAGTTGCATTGGAGAAAGCCTTGGCCGAGCCCATCTACGAGGGGGTCCCAATTTGGATCCAGCATTTTGGATCTTTTGTCAGGTTTTTGTCACTGCGACCGCTCACCTATTGAAGGCAGCGTCTCAGATATGTAAAGCAGCGTCATTTTAAAGTCTTTGCTCCACTGGGAAACAAACAACGAAATAAAGAAATCAAATCAAGAGAGAGAGAGAAAAAAAGAGTATCTTCCCTGAGTAGCGTAAAAGGCCCTGGCAGAGGCATGTGAGGGAAATAAATGCAAAAACGGAGTAGGGTGAAAGAGTTTACTATGCTCTTGTTTGCTTAAAGTCTTTTCATTGAGCGAAGCCAAGTCCTGCAGTCGCCTCGTTGCGTCTCCCACCCAGCATTCAAAGGCATGTCTGGACTTGCCAGTTCAAGGTCGAGCCGCGTCCGCCAGCATCGCGCACGGTCTTTCCCTGGCTACCGTGGGCCTTGTTTATGTTTGTTTTTTCTCTCTGCACCTCTCAGCTGTAATTCTCTCTCCCTGCGGCACCGGCTCTCTTGAGGCCATGGTGAGATCAGGTGTCAGGTGAGCTCTTCTCTACCTGCGTTTGTATGTGATGAACGTTTAGCGCCTCTATTGTTTCTTGGTCTCCACAACAGAAGCTTCATCCTTGACACCTGTAAGAATTGGATAACCTTGAGCCAACAAACCTGCACTTGAAGGTGCCATTCGGTTGCCATGTTCATTTCTTTGAAACATACACGCGACTGGTCTGACTTGTTGGTAATGTCAGGCTATGTAAGGTTAAGCTGTTATATAATGCAAAATGAATGAGATTTGGTTCTCCTGAAGAAACCGAAAGCAGGTACCTTTGTGACAACGCAAGACTCACAGGCTAGAAACGTTCTGAGAAAAGAATACCCTGCAGGCTCATTTAGCTTTGCACATACATAACGTATACAATACATTTGATTAATCACTGTGATTTCTTTATGGGAGGTGCCCCTGTAGTTGAAAATAATGAGGAATATGTGATGTCTGTTTCATCAAATTACAGAAAATGCTTTAAACGTTTTTTGAAATTAACATTTTTTATTGGCATCATGGTTGAAAAACCTTTAACATCCACGTAATCTTTCCATTGCACAAAGTTCCAAAAAATTGCACATATTTTAAAAACTGTTCAGTGAAATGTTCTTTGAGAAACCCAAAATTCTTTGGCATTGCTGAGCAACCCCCTTTGTGGAAGCTTTATTTTGAAGAGCGTTGCTATAGGACCGGGTGTTTGTAGTTATTAATAAATTATAATTAATTTATAGGTACAACTTTATTTTATAGTCCTTTTTTTACATGTACATACTATTTACTTAGTTTAGTAATTATAATAGGTAGCAGCTAGGTACTTAACCTAATCTTAATATTTTAAGTCCATGATGTTACCTTATAATCAGTATTTTTTAGTGTGAATATATGCTGTAAGGGCATGCACTCTAAAATGGAAATAGCAAAAGCTAATTCAATAATATTTCAATAGATCATGTGAAAATTTTGACATAAGCACGTGGCCAAAACTGCATACTGGTAGTTAATATTTAGCTTGGTTACTTAATTACTTTTTAAAATGTATGTCCTAAATATTATGAATGTGCGCAGTATGTGTGCATTTAATCCAGACACACTTTTTTGTCCTATCAGTGACAGTTGCAACTTTTCACTGCCATCCTCTCCTGTAGCCTCATGGGATTGTTCATCAGATGCCCAATTCTTGATATCACCAGAAGTAGTAGGTCATCTGAGTACTTTTCATGTAGCATTTTGCAAAAACTGTGAATTCAGACCTTACATCCTTTTCACGTGTTGTTCGCTTACTATGTAGGGAAGTATGCATATTTGGAAGCAGCATCTTATTTATGATTTTAATTGTCGGAAACAGTCAAAAAAATCAAGAACAGACATGGCTGGACAAGCCAAATTAACCATTTCAATGTCAAATTGATGCATATTTTAGTGTGATTCAGCAGTGCAATTTTATATACAACCCGAATTCCGGAAAAGTTGGGACGTTTTTTAATTTTTAATAAAATGAAAACTAAAAGACTTTCAAATCACATGAGCCAATATTTTATTCACAATAGAACATAGATAACATAGCAAATGTTTAAACTGAGAAAGTTTACAATTTTATGCACAAAATGAGCTCATTTCAATTTTGATTTCTGCTACAGGTCTCAAAATAGTTGGGATGGGGCATGTTTACCATGGTGTAGCATCTCCTTTTCTTTTCAAAACAGTTTGAAGATTTCATTGGGCATTGAGGCTATGAGTTGCTGGAGTTTTGCTGTTGGAATTTGGTCCCATTCTTGACTTATATAGATTTCCAGCTGCTGAAGAGTTCGTGGTCGTCTTTGACGTATTTTTCATTTAATGATGCGCCAAATGTTCTCTATAGGTGAAAGATCTGGACTGCAGGCAGGCCAGGTTAGCACCCGGACTCTTCTACGACGAAGCCATGCTGTTGTTATAGCTGCAGTATGTGGTTTTGCATTGTCCTGCTGAAATAAACAAGGCCTTCCCTGAAATAGACGTTGTTTGGAGGGAAGCATATGTTGCTCTAAAACCTTTATATACCTTTCAGCATTCACAGAGCCTTCCAAAACATGCAAGCTGCCCGTACCGTATGGACTTATGCACCCCCATACCATCAGAGATGCTGGCTTTTGAACTGAACGCTGATAACATGCTGGAAGGTCTCCCTCCTCTTTAGCCCGGAGGACACGGCGTCCGTGATTTCCAACAAGAATGTCAAATTTGGACTCGTCTGACCATAAAACACTATTCCACTTTGAAATAGTCCATTTTAAATGAGCCTTGGCCCACAGGACACTACGGCGCTTATGGACCATGTTCACATATGGCTTCCTTTTTGCATGATCGAGCTTTAGTTGGCATCTGCTGATGGCACGGCGGATTGTGTTTACCGACAGTGGTTTCTGAAAGTATTGCTGGGCCCATTTAGTAATGTCATTGACACAATCATGCCGATGAGTGAAGCAGTGTCGTCTGAGAGCCCGAAGACCACGGGCATCCAATAAAGGTCTCCGGCCTTGTCCCTTACGCACAGAGATTTCTCCAGTTTCTCTGAATCTTTTGATGATGTTATGCACTGTAGATGATGAGATTTGCAAAGCCTTTGCAATTTGACGTTGAGGAACATTGTTTTTAAAGTTTTCCAAAAAAAATTTACGCAGTCTTTCACAGATTGGAGAGCCTCTGCCCATCTTTACTTCTGAGAGACTCTGCTTCTCTAAGACAAAGCTTTTATAGCTAATCATGTTACAGACCTGATATCAATTAACTTAATTAATCACTAGATGTTCTCCCAGCTGAATCTTTTCAAAACTGCTTGCTTTTTTAGCCATTTGTTGCCCCCGTGCCAACTTTTTTGAGACCTGTAGCAGGCATTAAATTTTAAATGAGCTAATTAAGTGGATAAAAGTGTAAAATTTCTCAGTTTAAACATTTGCTACGTTATCTATGTTCTATTGTGAATAAAATATTGGCTCATGTGATTTGAAATTCCTTTAGTTTTCATTTTATTAAAATTTAAAAAACGTCCCAACTTTTCCGGAATTCGGGTTGTATATTAATGCACAAAGAAATGGAGAAACACACTGTTAATATCTAATTTTCTTCCAGATATTTTGAGCTACTTGTTTTGCTTAAATAAAAATGGAAGAATTTTACTGAAGTGGCACCGCTCCTCAAATAGGAACATGCACAACATTGGAAACCCGTTGTTTGAAGCACATCTCTACTCATTAGCAACATGATAAATAGCATTATTGGAGATGATTACAAAGAGCTGTGCAAACAGCAGGAAATGGCTTTGTCATGGGGCTCTTTGCAGGCTCACCACCACCCCCAAACACCTACAAAAGAGCATCACAGCCCTGCATAATGAATAAAGGGCTTCCCACTGTTTCACTACATATTGTTTTCCCTGTGTTCGCTCACTGTGTGTATTGCTGCCTAAGCTGGTGATGGATGTCGGATTACTCAGCCGCTAGTGTCTCACTAACAAAGAGACGGTGGCTCTGAGAACACACACCAAACACACACACACACACACACACCCACCACCTACATCCCAGCGTGTCATGGCCCACTGCTTCGCCTGACCTCCACGTCTCTGATATCAGCGTTCATGTGGTAATGATGTAGGGCACAGCTTCATTGTGTAGACTTGTTGAATTTTGTCGAACAAGCATAATATCTCTTGTCTGTGCAATGTATCATATAAAACCAAACATACAGTAAGCTGATGGCTTATTGTTTCTAATATCTTAGTATCTTGCCAAAGCAAACTCTAAGGCAAAGTTTTCTCAAAATGATAAACACCTTTGAACTACCATTGGTCAGCAGTGATTATGCAATTGGTGGGTGTGCCTCTGTGGCTCCTCCTTCTTCTGTTCAGTCTGTCATGGTCAGACCAGACGTGAGTAAAAACATGAACACACAGGAGAGCTGCTTTATAATAGAAACTGAAGTTGTAACTGTAATTAAAAGCAACACTGACACTGCTTTTCATCATGTTTAATACTCTAAAAGCTGCTTGCCTCAAAGCAGTCTATTGTATAAAGTGCTACATGAGTAAACTGGATTTTGTCATGTGACTGGACTAGTGTGAATTGTGCAAACATATCCACCTCGCTCTCATCAGATGCTTTCTTAACTGCTGATTTCTCACTTCTGTCATTTGTGTGTGTGTGTGTTTATTTTGTTAATGAGATGAAAGTGCACAGTACATATAGTATTTATATATAAATTTAAATGCCATTCTCAGTAATGTGGACCACATCTAGGTGTTAACAGTAAACACCTGCAAAGGTATTTCCAACTTTTTTTTTTACCCCTAAGCAAAGAATGAAAAAAACTTTGATTTGTTTGTGAACTAAACATCACTCATAGCCTGAGGCTATGAATTACAGGTAATAATGTTCAGTTTCTTGCACAGACCTATCGTTTTGCTTCATAAGACTGCAATAAATTATTAAGAGGCATGGGTATTTATTTTGTGTAGCCTGATATGCCTTTGCTGCCTTGCATTTTATGTATCTTCTTTACTGCTGAATTCACCTACATCTTAAGAACTTAAGAATAGGATTAGCTATTTAAATTAATAGCAAATTTACATTTTAGGGTGAACTACCCCTTTAAGACACCTAGTAAACCTTGAAGAGAAAGAAATAACATGTTTCCCTTTTCAGACTCTACTCTGGAAGGTCAGTGCACTCTCACAAAGACATAAAGCATCATCCTAATAACTCAGTGGCTGGCGGACCCCTGCCAGCCCTCCCTAATCAAACCCCCACCATTGGCCACAGAGACTGTTATGGACCCTTGCCCATTTTGCGCTCGGCCCTCATGACAATAGCACCAGTAGTTGCCCAGGAGACTGGCCTTTCACTTCCCATGTGATAAAAAAGATGTATTCGCTGCTCCTCTCCCCTTCGGCTTCGTGCTCCACCCCCGTCTCTTGTGTCTGGATCATGGGGATCATTTGAGCACATGAGAGCTGTCCGAGACATCAGCGGCTCTCGGTTCTTCTAGTGCTACACAGAAGCAGAATACCAATGGAGTTGTGCGGGAAATGGCGCAAACCCCGTCCTAAAGCCTCAAAGTCCTCAAATTCACAACAATGTAGTAGGTCCGGCCCCCCTCATCCCACAGTCTGACGTCTGACTCGACCGTCTGACAGTAAAGCCCTGACCTGTAAAGCCTCTTTGATATTTACTCTCCTTTCTGAATGTTTTCCTTCATTGAATAACATTTCCCTGATGTGACGTCAAACAGACTTGAGGAAAATTCCGAATTGATCCAGTAACGTTAAATTAAACTTTTGGCCATTTAATAAATATTTTATCTCATATATTAGTAACACTGCAAACACAGTAAGGGCCCATTCACACTGAGAACGATAACTGTAAAGATAACTATAAAGATAACGATATTTTAGCATAGCATCCAACAATATCGTCTGTTTATTCTAAATGCAAGTGCGTCTGCCGCTTTAAATCCTCGAGCTCGCTATAGCACGATGGATTCTGATTGGATGTCAATGTTTGTATCGTTCATCATGTGAAAAAAATCATTCTGATTCCGACGATACCGTTTCCCTGTGCCTTTATTGTTATAGTTGTAGTGTGGACTCTGCTATTCTTTAATATTGAGAATGATTTTTTGAATTATATCTTTATCGTTATCTTTATAGTTATCGTGCTTGGTGTAAACAGGCCTTAACACTGTAATACTGGAAAAAAACAGTAATAGTAGTAATATTGTGAAATATTATTACAATTAAAAATAAAAAAAATTCTATTTGAATATATTTTAAACTGTAATTTATTCTTGTGATGCAAAGCTGAATTTTCAGCATCATAACTCCAGTCTTCAGTGTCACATGATCGCACAGAAATAATTTGAATTTGCTTTACAGATGTGTGGAAACTGTAACACATTTAATTATTATTATGTGTTGATGAAAGTTCAAAAGAACAGCATTTATTTGGAATAGATTTTTATTTTTATTTTTTATTTTTGCAACAGTGTAAAAGTCTTTACTGTTTTGATCAAATTAATGCATCCTGAATAAAATTTGTAGTTTCTTAAAAAATTTAAAAAAGAAAATAATAATAAATGAACTAAAATATTAATCAAGATCATCTAATGTTTCCAAAATATTTTGTATGTTTGCAGATAAATTGTAGATAAAACCTAATATGAATTCTTAATATCATTCCATTTTCAATCCACTTCCTTAAATCCAACTGTCAAGTCTACATTTTAAATTCAATTTCAGTATAACAGATATTCTCATAGGTTTGAAACACATAACCCTGACACTAAAGAGCAAGACACTGTTGCTTGGCTGTATTTTGATTACATTATCTCTTGCTTAGGAAGCTTTTTACACTTTTAGTTTTGAACGTTGTTAGAGTGAAAGACAAAAGCAGCAGGTTTAGCATTTCATCAGTGTGCTCTCCTTACCTGTAGCTATCAGCAAGACTGCAGGATAATAGCTGGATCTGGTTACAGGGCCTCTCATCTGACCAAGCCACCACATTATAATTACGAGCACACTTCACCTGGAAAGACTATTCCAGCTTGGGTTGGTTATCCCAGACCTCTCCTGAGAGGGGAGATAACCCGAAGGATAACAGTCTGTATACAGTACATCCAACCATCCTAAAGGAATTTATATGTTTGTTTGTTTGTTTGAATAGAATGTTCTCTTAACAGAGATTTATTTATTTATTTATTTATTTGTTTGACTAGAATGTTTGTTAACAGTGATATATTTATTTATCTATTTATTTATTTGTTTGTTTGACTAGAATGTTCTTTTAAAAGAGCTTTATTTATCTGTTTACTTGTTAGTTTGTTTGACTATATTTTTTTTCAACAGAGATTTATTTATTTATCTGTTTGTTTGTTTATTCATTCATTAACACATTTAATAGCATTTGACATGAAATATTATTTTAACAGAGAGGCAGTGATAAATTATTAAATAATAGAAACACCTGTTTGTTTGTTTGTTAATTTATTTATTTATCTGTTAACATATTTATTTATTTGTTTGATCTAGAATGTCATGTTTTTTTTTTACAAAGTTTTATCTTAAATATTCTTATTTATTTTTTTTATTTATGTATTCTGTCTACACATTTAATAACGTTTGACATGACATATTCTTTTAACAGAGTGGCAGTGATAAATTATTAAATATTAGAAACACCTGTTTGTTAATTTATTTATTTGTTAACATATATTTATTTGTTTGTTTGTTTGATCTAGAATGTCAACATGGTTTTTTTTTTACAACGTTTTATCTAAAATATTCTTTCTTATTTATTTATTTATTCTGTCAACACCTTTTTTCTGCATTTAATCTAGAATATTCTTTTAACAGATATGTTTTCTGTTTTGTCAACACATTTTTTCCTTTACATAGAGGTTGTAATAAATTATAGCCAGTTAATGATAAAAAAATAATAATAATAGAAACACCCTAGTTCTCTCAGAAATTAAATTAGCATTGTATTGTATAAAACTGTCAATGTTTAACAAGCTGAATGTCATGTGAACATATCCAGGTCACATTTATCCTAAAATCAAAAACAAAATGCAGTAAGTTTGAATGGTTCTAAAATAGGCTTCATTTTCTAAGTGAAACGTAAATTTGTAGATTTTGATCAAAACCATGTTGTTGACAGATTATGTGAGAGTCTCCTAACAAATGACTGTTCAATACAGAACAAAAACATTTTATGAGGTCCAAGCCAAGCGCTTCACAGCTTCCCAATGCTCCTGTTAATCTATGTAAAAGCACAGTGATATATGAGGGCGTGGGACGTCGTCCCCGTTGGACCCCACATGGGCCGAGCAAGGGCAGGCCTGACTGGAACTCTGGGGGGTACGAGAATCTCACTGAGCACAAACAAAGCCCTAAACACTCCCACACACAGACAGCGACACCCCCAAAATAAGACAAGCAGAGAGATGCTTGTGTAAATCACACACACACTGTCTTGCTGTTTGACGTCCCTCTCATCGCATAACAAAAGCAAGAGCACAAATGGAGCGGAATCAAGCATGAACTGAGTAAAAGATGTTATTTGAGAAAAAGATCTTTTTTATGCCCTTTTACACAACACAAACACAACATGAGATATCTGTCTTATATTTTAATCTGGAGTACAGTATGTTCAAATAGGCAAAAGATTCAAAAGAAGGTGATGCTGAGGTGACGTTGTCAGTCTCTGAAACAAGGCAACGCTTTGTAGGCATCGTTGCATGTGTATCAGTGTCAGCTGGAAAAAATCATTAAGTAAGCAAAATTACCAAAATTAGGAGCCGAAAATGTGTAAAACTTATAGAACAATGACAGGTATGATAATAAAAACAATTAATCAACCCACTAGTATCTTTGGAAGAAGTTTTGTTGCCACACAATCATTTAATTTATATATATGTCATTGCATTTCCAAATTTGGACATATTTCGTACATTAAAAAAATCTGAACAAACAGGCATAGAAATAAACATATATGTTTTTGACATAAAAATATGTCTGTTTTTTCATTTATTTTCCTTGGCACATACAAAGTTGAGACATTGCTGAAACCCAATGGAGTGATGGAGTAATTTTTAAGCTCATATTCTGGATAAAACAAACAAATAAACAAAAACTGTTTGGTATATTAGTGCCTTTTTTATTGTTTACTTTAATGACATATCTTCCCAAGAGATTAACTCATCCCATTAAACTGTACTTAGTACTAACAATCTAAACAAGAAGATAAAAGTAGTCTTGATGTAAAATATCATTTATATGAAGTCAGCGTAACACTCATAACACAATATGTGCGTGAAAGTGGTTAGATGTGCATGTCGAATTCTATTCAGCTGCAAGAGAGAAAGTTTGGCACATATACTTCTGCCTACCAAATAATCCAAAATGGGTAGGAATCCCCAAAATACACAAAATTTTATCCTATCAGCCATTCAGTGCTAAAACAGCTTATTTGTTTTCTAGAAACCTAAACATTTCAGTTTCCATATTCTACACCAGTGGCCTTCAGTCCTGGTCTGCAGGACCCAAGCACTGCACATTATGGATGTGGCCTTACAGCCTCCACCAATGAGCTGATGATATAAATCAGGTGGGACATCCAAAATGTGTAGCCCTGGGGCGTTTCTGAGATCAACGACTTAAATTCACTCTTGAAAATACAGGTTCCAAATGAGACCCATCGCAATACAGAAGAGCCACTTTTGGATCCCCAAAAGATCCTTGGAGTGAACAGTTCTTAAGAACATTTTGAACCATGGAAAGAATCCATGGATGTTAAATGTTCTTTATGGAAGCATGAATGCCAATTAAGAACCTTTATTTTTAGTCAGTCGCAAGGAAGGCTGCATAATGCACAATTTCATTTGCACAGTTGATTTAAAGTTGAGTTTGTGTGAGTATGATATAATATGTCTAAAATATTTTTCTTTATCCATAAGGCATTTCAACTATTCAGTTCTGCTATGTAAAGTTGAATTGTAAACAACACATTTTTATTCTTTTGTCTACCTCCATACATACGAGTCACTGAATCCCATGTTCCAAGTATTTGATAGATGATGATTTTAGGGACTCGCTAAGGATCTTGATTAGATTAGCTGTAATGAAGGTAGATAACATGTCAAATACAAAAACATAATCATAAAAATCAGTAGTCGAAATAGATACGCTTTTAAAAATACATCTTCACGTGGGCTTCATGGAATCCAGCATGAAATCTTTGGGGGTTAACAGTCCAAACCCTCTTTGTTCGTTGACTTGTTTGTGCCCAAAGGCCTGAATCTCAAGTTTCACTGATGACCTCTTCAAAGGAGAGACTCGATCTTAGTGCTTAAGTCTCCCCCGAGAGAGTCTCCCAGGTCAAAGAGTTGATCGATGTTGACCGCTGAGCTACAGAGGAAGTCGGGACGGTTGCCCTCTTCCACCTCCGACCAGGGACTCTGGAGAAATGCAGTGGCCAGGAAGGTTTCCTCGTCAAAGTCTGCTTCGCTGCTCCTCTGAGTTTCCATCAACACATGGTTCTCAGCGATGCCTCCGGGAAGTTCGAGGGGGCTGATATGGGTGCCTCTAACCATCAAGTCCTCGTCTTGAGGTATAGGGCTCAATGGACACCCTTCGTTCAAGCTTAATTCTCCATTCAGGGCCGAGTCTAGCAGGGTGTCCCAGTCAAAGTTGCCCTTCAGGGAGCTTAAGTCCTCCTGCTCATCTATGCACAACAGTGGGGAGCTTGCGCGTCGTGGAGCTTTGCTCCCACCAGTCCTGTACGGCTGTTTCCTCTTGCTGCCCTTTCCTGAGACCCAACAATTCAACATCGTGGCTTCAGCCAAACGAGGGTCCCAGTTCTGATCGGCACCCGTGGCTTCCTCGAACTCTTTCAGGAGCTGCTGGGACTCGGGACTCACGCAAAGGTTTCTGGCCATCCCTGCGGTGGCTGCAGCTTGTCCAGCGTGAGAGTTCATCCTGAGGCGGTTCTGAAGAGCTGGGTTGATTTGCACAGGGGGCATCCTGCGCTTTTTGTAGGCACCATTGAGGAGACGTTCTGCATACTGGGGGTCGATCTTCCAGAACCCACCTTTGCCTGGCTCATCCTTTTGCCTCGGCACTTTTATAAAGCATTTGTTCAGTGACAGATTGTGGCGGATGGAGTTCTGCAATGATGAAGGACAAAATCAATAATAATATGTATTAATCTCCAGTCTAATCTATAGTTCAGTTGTGTATTGGAATTTGGCTTTATTATAATGCACTTAAACATATGAAGTCATGCATTAAAGGGATAATTCACCCAAAAATGAAATTTTTTTGAAAATTTGTTTATCTGCTTACTCCCAGGGCATCCAATATGAAGGTGAACTTTGTTTCTTCAGTAGAGCACAAACCATGATTTTTAGCTCAAATCGTTGCAGTTTGTCAGTCTTATAATATAAGTGGATGGGAATCACGACTAAAACATACAATAAAACAAAGAAAAACATACAATAACAAAACCAAATTAAACCCTGCATTTCATGACAATACATGGATGTATAAAGACACAAAATTATTGGTCTGTGCAAGAAACATTCTCAGCAGCTGGCGCTTGAGGCATCTTCTTCTTCTTCTTGCTTTATAGTGGATTGCAGACTTATAAGTGCATTACCTCCACCTATCTCTCAAATTACCCATTGGCACTCTATATACAATCTCAATTAGGAGTGTCAATGGTCCACTTAAGAAATAGATAGCGGTAATGCACTTATAAGTCTGCAATCCACCATAAAGCAAGAAGAAGAAGATGCCTCACTGCTGAGAACGCACTCAAGAGGATGCTCTCAGGAGAGTTTCTAACAGTTTAGGAAATTGCATAAATCAGAGGTAAAAAACTATATAAATACTGTTCAGTTTCTTGCACAGACCAGTCATCTTGTGTCTTTACACATCAATGTATCGTCACGAGCCACAGGGTTTCATTTGGTTTAATGTTTTCTTTTTGTTTTTGTTTAATTGTATGTTTTAGCCGTGATTCTCATCAACTTACATTATAAGACTCATAGACTGCAATGGTTTAAGCTAACAATATTTTTTGTGTTCTACATCTTGGATGCTTTGGGGGTAAGCAGATAAACATCAAATGTTAATTTTTGGGTGAACGGTCCCTTTAAAGACCCTATGAAATAGCTTGAGTGCAGGTTTTTTTCTTATGTGGACGTATTTCTTATTGAACGAAGAAATTTGGACAACACATATCATAGAGATTTATTACTTTTGGCTTTAGTTTTCAGGTAACTCTTTAGTATATGGATCAACACTCAATATTAACATGTTGCTTATTAGCATGCATTGGCTGTTTATTAGTACTTATAAAGCATATATTCTGCATGGCCATATTCTACATCCCCAATCTTACCTATTATGTTAATTTAACAACTACCTTACTAAATATTAATAAGCAGCAAATTAGGAGTTATTGAGGCAAAAGTCATAGTAGGACTGAACCTTAAAATAAAGTGTAACCAGTTTTTCACATCCTTTAACCATACAGGAAGGTTTAATACTTATTAATAATAACTTAACTGCATTTAGTAATCTAGGTTAATATTAATTTCTACATTTACTAATACATTTTTAGCTTTTCGACATTCTTTATAAACTGAGTTGTGTATTAAAGTTGTAGTCACATTTACTCAACAATTGGCAAAATTCCATTCCTTTCCATTCATTTCAATAGAAATCTGCAGAATTGGGAATTTAACATTGGGTTTATATTTTTCATGCAAATTTGCTGCATTGACCTACAGAAGTGACTTCTGTCTGAACTTTAAATTGCGATGCTATTTTTAAATGAATATGAATGAAATGAATTAATTCTGTAAAATGTTCTATTTATAATGCACCATTCATTAACTAATGAAAGCTTATCTGCCATTACTGATCAAAAGTAGGAGGTATTATTGAGAGGTATTATTCTCATTGTAAACAGCATTTGATTGGACAAAACTGAGATATGAAAGTAAGGTCAAAATGCATCGTCAATATTTGTGGCCATTTCCTAGAAGAGGAAAACTGTATAATTTAAAAGTCTATATCTCAATATTATTAAAAGACTAAATGGTATTTTGTCAACTTCCAGGAGTACTAACAAACATAGGGTCTTTAAAGGCCTCCACTGGCATGCCAACCAACCAACCACCACGACCTAATCACATTTAAATGAAGCACTGACCTCCTGGTTAAACATTGTTATGAGTTTAAATATCTAAAAACTGAGCGAATGTCTACGTTTTCTTCAGAGAAAAGATGTTATGGCTAAGTGGTTAATTAATAATTCACCAAACCATTTAAATCTTTTTTAGAAATCCCCCTTTTTTTTGTAAATATCCAACTTATGAGCTCATTCTTCCTCCTCGCCTCACTTTGAAAAGTAGTTTAAGTTATAAACATGTCTTAAGGAGACAAAATCAGACAAATGCCCAATGTAATTCTTTTTACACTAAACCTTACTGCACATTTCTGCTGTGATTCTTGGAGCAGGCTCCATCAGTCGAACAACCAAGCTGGAAAAGCTCTTACTCTGTTTGGTGGTCATCCAATCACTAAAAATATCAAGCCTCTAAATAAAAACAGGCTTCTGTTGGTCTCTCTCCAATACACAGTCCACTTCAGCAGGTTCTAAGAAGGCTTTCTCTCACTCCATTCTGCTCAAACAATAGCAAAATACCCTTTGCCAGATATGCAAATGAGCCATCTATGAAGTGCAAATGAATGTAAGGCATTAAAACAAGTTCGACTGCAGCATCTTACCTGCCAAGTGGGGTCTGCGTGGCGGAAGTAGCAGAAGTTGTCTGTGATCCAATTATAGATGCATGAGAGAGTGATTTTGGTTTTCTTACTGGCCTGCATGGCCATGCATATGAGAGTTGCATATGAGTATGGTGGCTTGATATGAGGATTGGTCTTATAATCGACTTCATCCGGACAGTGTCCGTGAGCAACCAGGCTGGGAAGAGCCGACAAGCAAGGCGTCCTGCAGAAAGACGCCGCCGTGGGTTTGCTTGGGGTCAGCGGCATACCCATGGATGCCGGATCTCCTGCTAAAGGAGACGAGGGCGCATCCGAACCTGCTTGGCTCCCAAAGAAGTGGCTGTGGTGATGGCTGGATTGGGAGGCGCTGGCGTTGAGAATAGAGAACTCCTGCAGCCACTGGAGGCTGGTGAGGCTGTCGTCTAAATTGTCGGAGCTGCAGCTGCTGCTGTTGCAGTCGACTGAGCTCCGGTCCATCTGCTCAGCCTGAGCGGCGGCCGTGACCACCTCCTCCTCCAGCCCCACCGAGCCCTCCGGCCATGGGTCCGAGTAACTCATGGAGAGCATGGTCCCGTACCAGCCAGATCCTGAGGAGGAGACATAAAGTTTGACCGCAGTCAGGTTTGAAAGTCATTTGTCTTTATTTAGTTTCTCCAGCTTATAGAGGTCATAGACGTTTCCTGAAACTTCACAGGTTGTGTTTTACAACGGCTCATAACTGGGGTCTGTAAGCACACAATAGAGCAGATCCCAAACCAGCAACATTCCTCAGCACCGCAGGTGCACCAGGATTTCACAAATTACTGCCTTGCCTTCAATATTCAGATGTTTACACTGAGGATGCAGGTGATCTGCGATTGTTAGATAAAAACGAAAGAGCTATTTCTTGATTTAACCTATAAAAGTAAGCTTAAATTAATATAACTTGGTTGATTAATTGATATTAACTAACATTTTGACTTGAATAAAACCAGTTAACTTAGATCTTTAATTTTTTTAGGCCCTTCTTTTTTGTCGGTGTAGTTTTAAAAAATTTAATAAATTATTGTTATCATAAAGTAAGCTTACTTCGTTTTCTTTTAAGTTCTACAATTATACTATTATTATTAGCTATTATGAATATTATTATAAAGTAAGCTTTCTTTTTCTTTTAGTCTTACAACTTTATTATTATTATTATTATAAAGTATGCTCAGTGTTACTTCGTTTTCTTTTTAGTTCTACAACTTTATTATTGTCCTCCTCATCATCATCGCCATTATTATTATTATTGCATAAAAATAAGTAATTTTATCACATTAGTAATAGACCAAACTGACTTATACACACAGCTTAATCTATACAACTGACTCAACATATAAATACATTTTTAAAATGATAACACGTTTGTGAGGTGTGTTCCAGAAGCCCAGCTCGGATCTACTCACCTGTGTTTACTGATGAGGCTTGAATGGCAGATGACACAAGAGCAGTTGTGAGAGGGGAGCAGCACAGACTGCGTCGGATGAAGGCGTAGCAGCCTCCGGTCGTGGGACTCCGGGAGAGTGTGTCGGTTCGAGGTCTGCGGGGCAGCAGGGGCTCAGTTTAATACCTGCCGCAGGACGTTTGTCCGTCACCCCAGCAACGCAACACCCCCCTGTAAACAGCTTCCCGTTCTTCTATTGGCTGGCCGGTTGTTATGGTGATTGGGCTCTTAATCGCGAGCGCGCAGGTTTGTGCTTTACGCGCGTCCGTTTCTCGTCTGATGACGAAGACAAAACTATATTTTACAAACAAGAGACGAGAAAAAAACACATGTTGTTAATAATGAAAATATATAGTTCCTTGAATGAAACAAACAATGTTAAACGCACATTCCAGTTACATGTAACGTTATATTTTCGAACTCAGCACGCATGATGGTTTTATTATTTTTGTAATGTATTTATTATTTTTCATTGAAAATAGCCTATTAATACAAATTAAATGTACTTTTGTTATAAGAGTTATTTCTATTTTATCTTCTGCTTAAAATTGCTTTGGATATCCTAATATTGCAAGGTTGATTCAGTCATGTTATTATTATTATTATTATTATCTTCCTTGTCATCATCATTACTATTATTATCATCATATTATATGTATTATTATTACTAAATGCACATTTGCAGTGAACAGTTTGAACTCAAAAAACATAATTATTTTAGTATTTATTGTTTTTGTAATGATTTTGATGATTTTTGATGTCCTTTCGGATATTTTTTTTTTCCAGCTGAATGTACAGTCGTTATTTAAGAATTATTTCTTCTTGATCAGACCCATAAAACAACTTTGGGTATCCTAATATTGCCAGATTGATTCATTAATTTATTATTTTATTTATTTTGGTTCATTTTTATAAATGTAATAAAACAGGTTAATTTAATACTACCCCATTTATTTATTTATTATATACATCATCGTCATCATTATCATCAATAATATTTATTATTATTACTATACATGGGCCTGTGTTGGTTTTAGCGCTGTATCTGGATTACCATAGTAAGTTTGGTCTCATGATTTGTTTCTCTTTCTCTCATTCAGAGTCGGTCTGTAGACCTGCTGATTGGCAGTTGTCTAATATGAAAGTGTTTGAAGAAGGAGCAGCTGTTAGAGTTTCTTTCGCAGGAAAGCACTCAGCTGCACTAACACAGCTCTCAAGAGGACAATCTGTCTAGTCCCTCTGTGTTACCAACAAAAAGTGCATTCCTTAAAAAACTCCCCCTTTGCTATCTGAAGAGATGTGCTCAAACTCTTAACACTTTAAATCTGTCCTGAGAGCAGGTTTGGGGTTTATCCTCTTGACTGTCAGTTTCATTCATTCAAACACATCAATGACTGTAAGGCACTGTATAATGTGTCATTTGTGTGGAAACAATTCCAATACATGCTACATAGTGTTGTTGAATGCAGTCTGACACCTGAACCCTCGTCAAGGAGGCTTTAGACTGTCTCAGTCCCATTAACAAGCATTGTATTGAGAGTCCTTTCCTCTCGTCCATTAGTGGCAGTCATGCGTGAAATCACTCCGAACACATTCCTGATTGTTTGACCCTGACATGTTTGTTTTCCATCTGATCTGATTGTTCAAGACCATTTAAGACCTGTTCTTCCTCTTCAGGTAATCAACAGGTGACTTTGATATGATTAACAAACTGAGCAATTTCATAACTTTACACTTTGTAACCAGTGACCAGAAAGTAAGCAGTGTCCTACTATTCTTCACTGACAAATTTGTCTAAGTTTTAATTGACTAAACTGTTCACGTTATCATTATCAATGTCGATGTGGTCTTTTTTATGAAAAAATGTACATGGCTTCATTTATAATAAGTTGTTTAGCACTAGATGGCGCTATCATACAGCTGCTCACAACTTCTCTTATCAATTTCATTCTTTTTCATCCTTCATTTCAGACATTTCTTTGTTTTTGTTTTATTCGTTTGTTTCTGAGAAAGAGAAAAAGTAGCGAGCGAGCATCAGATCTGGAGATGGTCTAAAGTCCTCTTAGTTTCACTTTGACTCACAGAAATGAGAGTAAAACTCATGCAAAAACAAATTAGTCAGGAGCACGTGGGAAAGTCCAGCTTAAAGCACCCCAAAACAGTTCAAGATGACTGTAAACCTCGGAGATAAACAGATGTACAAACATGGTCCTCTAGCAAAATAAAGACACAACAGAGGCAGACAGTTATGGAACTGATTTTCAAAGATGATGCCAAGTATGTGAACTTTAAAGCAATACATCTGTCACACTTCACAAAGAGCCAAAAAAAAAAATAAAAAAAAAATTATAATAGGTAAAAATTGATAGCGTGAATGCACTGTAAGCCGCTTTGGATAAAAGCGTCTGCTAAATGCATACATTTAATTTAATTTAATTTAATTTAATTTAATTTAATTTAATTTAATTTAATTTAATTTAATTTAATTTAATTTAATTTAATTTAATTTAATTTAATTTTAATAACAAATAAAAAACATATACAAATGTCACTGACTACTACTCTTTAATTAATATAATTAACAAAAACAAAAATTGTTTACATGAGGAAATAATATAATATTACTACCGGTAGTAAAAGCTGATTTTAACATCAGATAGGCTATATCAGTTATGTGATTCATATTAATGGTCATTAACTTAATGATAATGAACTCTGGAATCACAGAAAACAAAGACATATATAACACAAATATATAAGCAGCAACTGTATAATGAAGCAAACTTTTGTTTATACTCACAAAAAAAGACTACGTCAGCATACTGGAAATCATATATGATATTTACATCAGGACTTGAAGTGTCTAGGCTCAGTAATGCGGCAGACAGGGCAGGAAAAAATTATATTTGACACAAAAACAAAAAGCAAAAAAGCAAACATGTTCAAACTGTCACCCTCATCTTTAAATGTTGTGCGATGGTCAAGATTGGTGTTACAAGATTGCAAGAACCACACCAGCACGAATAGCCTAATTACAAATTATAACAATTGTCATTCATATATACAATTGAAATCATCTGTGGAAAATATAAGCTTTTCCTATATGTCGCCTCAAGTTTGCTAGAGCAATAGAGAAATTGTCCACACAATCTGGGTCCAGATTTGTGAAGTGCTGATTCAGGATTTACATTACATTCATGCATTTGGCACACGGTTTTAACCAAAGTGACTTACATTGCATTAAAGATATTAATTTGATCATTTCTTGCTTTCTCTGTTTACAGAGAAAAGTTACCACACAGAATGCAGAAGAAATGCCCAGCTCCATTACATTATAGATAGCCTTCTCCATAACAGGCTTTCTCTGACACACGCTCTGAATTATTCAGACTCTCAGCTGGGTGGTGTTGTCACTCCTGAATAAAGGCCCATTTACACCTGACTGAAGCCCTCATGATCTTGGGACATCAGGAAAATTCATCAGTCCGTCAAATGGTTACATGTTTTTTTATTTATTTAATATATTATGCTAGTGGTCTTAATGTATAAACTTGGTTTTGTCTTTACTCACACTATAGTCTGACGGAGTACTGTGCAAAGTATGAACTATGAACAATATGAGTAGAGATGTTTTCGTAATTCTTACATTTTGTCTTTGATGGGCATAAAAAAAAAGAAAAACCATTCAAAAGTGAAAAATTGCTTTCAGTGTTATATAACCTTATAATATAATACATAATCTAGCCTATATAGTATAATTTCCCCCCTCTGGTTCATGTTCTGTTATTCACTTATTTATTTATTAGTATGTTGTTTTTTTTACTTTCTCCCCTGTATTTTGTTTATATGTATATATATAGATAGATAGATAGATAGATAGATAGATAGATAGATAGATAGATAGATAGATAGATAGATAGATAGATATGTCCCCTGTTGTTCTTGATAACGTATACTTTTATACTCGTCATAATGTATTTTGGCTGTAACAATAAATTAAAAATAAATGTTTTCATCTGACAAATGAAAAGACGACGCTTATCTGTTATTCTGACCAATGGGAGAGCTCCTGCCGCTCGCTAGCGTTCAACCACGGACCAATGGGACGCCCGTGTGTACTCGCTGTTTTGGCTCCGTGGCCAATCAGAGAGCGCTCTTGGGTTTGTTGTCGGTACTGATGACATGAGATGGTTGTTGTTACTGGAAGGCGAGCAAGGAGAGAAGGGCCTGGCAGCGACGCTCGCTTTCAACGAATACACACGCATCGTACGGAGCTTCCCGTTCACGGGAGTCGCGGAGGAGCTAACAGCGGCGATGTCGGTGAACATGGACGAGCTGAGACATCAAGTGATGATAAATCAGTTTGTTTTGACCGCGGGCTGCGCGGCGGATCAGGCGAAGCAGCTGCTGCAGGCGGCGCACTGGCAGTTCGAGGTAACGTCATCCTAACCGGCGGTTAATAATCGATAGCATCAGTATCCACCGCGAGCGGATTGTTCCAGCGTCTAGGCTGTTTTTATAAAGGGCTGTGTATCAAATCCCAGTGTTCTGCTTACTAGGGCTCGAGTCAGCCGTGAGTGTTTGTTCACAGCACTTTCCGTCGTGTCGGCTGCGTTCACCGCATCAGATAAAGTCACGTCGCGTTTGTTTACTAATAAATGGCGCTTCATGTTCACTATCTCGGGTTCAGTGTTTTCATGTTATTGTGAGGGCAGGCCTGCTGTTAGCCGGCTAGCCAGTCTGACTCTTAAAGAAACAATCAGGCAGAGCAGCTTTGTGTTTGAATCTACACTCATTGAGATGATCTGTTTGTGTGAGGCAGACCAAGACACTTAAACAGAGATGTGTTTTATAGTCACGCAAATCAAGTTAAAGCTGCCCAGGGAGACTTATTCAAGACATGTTGGCTTTGAACATTGATGTATATGTAGATGGATAAAGAGGTGCATTACTGATGAATGATAGAAAGATTAACAGAAAGCTGGATGGATAGATGGGAAAAAGATGTATGGAAAGATAAAGAGTTAGATTGTTACATATATTTTAGTGCTGTCAAACGATTAATCGCATCCAAAAGAAAAGTTTTTGTTTACATAATATATGCATGTGTACTGTGTATTTATTTTGTGTGTATATAAATACACACACATGTATGTGTATATATTTAAGAAAAAATATGTTGTTTATATATTAAATATACTCGATGTAAATTAAATGAATATAAATTTGTGTAAATGTTATATTTTCTAAATATATACTTGTATGTGTGTGTGTTTATATATGCATAATAAATACACACAGTACATGCATATGTAACCATGGAGCACAAAACCAGTCATAAGAGTAGTTTTTTTTTCGTAACCGAGATGTATACGACATTTCAAATCTGAATAAATAAGTTTTCCATTGATGTTTTGTTTGTTAAGTTACAACTTTTTGAAAATCTGGAATCTGAGGGTGCGAAAAAAAAAAAATCTAAATATTGAGAAAATCACATTTAAAGTTGTCCAAATGAATTCTTAGCAATGCATATTACTAATCAAAAATTAAGTTTTGGTATATTTACAATGGGAAATTTACAAAATATCTTGATAGAACATGATTTTTACTTAATATCCTAATGATTTTTGGCATAAAAGAAAAATCTATAACTTTGACCCATACAATGTAGTGTTGGCTATTGCTACAAAAATACCCCAACGACTTAAGACAACAATTGTACATTTTCTTTTGGATGTGAATAATTGTGATTAATCATTTGACAGCACTAATATATTTACATGTAGTCATAAATTTGGCAGATGCTTACATCTCCAGTGACTTGCATTAAATACAGCATATACATTTTTATCAGCTCTTACATATATTAGGAATCGAAGCCATTACCTTGGTGGTGCCAAAGCCATACTGTTTATACACATGAATAGATAAACAGATCTATCCATCTGATAGAAATTTGATATGACTAGGCATAACTGTCATATTAATTTACTAAATACACATGCACACAAAGTCACTCAAAGAGATGTTTCTGTCAAAGATAAGTACAGCAGTCAAAATACTACCAAACAATCTGTGCGCAAGCACGACAGTGGTACTTAAAGAAAAATATTCAATTTCAAATCAGTTTGTATTTGATGCTTTATTAATTAGTGTAAGCCAGTTTAATGGCAGCTCACATTTGAAGTGGTTGCTCTGAGTGTTTCCTGTAAGGAGGAAGTGTTGGCCACAAACGGACATGCCTCAGAAACGATCTCATCAGCACTGTTGCAACACACTCACACTCTGTTTTTGTATTTACATTCCCTGCTGAATATACAGCGAAATGAACCCGAGTACACTTTAATCATTGACATCGGCTCATGAGTGTTGTTCTTACTGTGGTACGTGTTAGCAGGTAGATTGAGTTGATTGTTTGAAACGCTCAAGTTGTTCAGTACAGTACACACACACACACACACACTGGTTTGCCTAGTTAATGTGTGTATTGTTTATAAAGTAGACATGAGTGTTGTAAGCCAAAGAGTGAGTCGATTCCCTTTTGCTCAACCCTAGTAAGTAGGGTAAAGTGTACTCTACTCACAACAGGCTCTGTTTGGCCTGGAGTACTGTCTGTTTTTGAAGAGAATAATATGTGAATCAGCTTTTATTGGTTACGGTAAACATTTCAAACAGTAGTACGCTATGTAGTTGTCACATGATTTTATTACGTACATATTTAATGTAGCTAGTGGCATCCAGTTATCTTGCGAAATCTAAATTTGATTAAAAAAAATATTGTTTTGTTTGGCAGAAGAATCAAATAATGAGTAGAGGGGGGAAAAGATGGCAGAAGGGACGTTCATTTGTGTCACTGGGCCAGTTAAGTTGAGCGCACTGCATTGTGGGACTTCCACACAGTGTGCTATGATGTATAGTACTGTGAATGATTGGAAACAAAAAAATAAACAAATCTTCATTTTTGGAGTATGGCAGTGCATACTTGTGTTGTCATAACTGTTGCCTTGTACACGCCACTGTGGTTAGTGTTTGGTAAATATTTCTCTTTTTTTTTTATTTTGATTGTGAAAAAAAAAAAGGAAGTCAACCACACCTTCACTAACAGATATTCTTGTGTTTACATTCCCAGCACAGACGTACTCTTAATTCAGCTATGTGTATCCTGAAGTATCTGCAGCGTCCAGCTGGTTTCTCCGATGTATCTCCTTCAGAGCGATCTGTTGTGGCTGCTGTAGTTTAAACAGGTGGTCCAACAGGGTCTCTCTCTCACTCTCTCTCTGGAGTTGGTAGTAGAGTGATTGATTGTACCAAGTGCATGTCTAGGACTAATGTCCCCTTTGGATCTCTTGTACGATGTAAAGCTTCAGTGACCGATGAAGGAGTCAGAGAGGTCTGCTCTTAACCTTCTGATCTCGTTCTGTGATAACATCAGGACGGAGAGCAGCCAGGGATGGCTCAAGCTTACATGCTGTGAAAATATCCATGTGTTGACCAGCTGTGGGCTGTGCTTTAGTCTCATGAAGCTTGACATTTGATCAATTTTCCTTGTTTTGGTAGTTTATATATATATGACTTCATTTCCATGGCCTTCGGTGAGCATATTGCATTTGTTGCATCTCAGATACAGGTGGCGTGCTGTTGTGGTAGTAAAACCAAGGGGACAAAAACATCAATAAAACAGTGATGCTGTTACCTAGTTACAGTGGTAAACATCCGTCGCTAGTACACACCGTGTTACTCACCATGCAAACCTATCGTGAGTCAGAACCAAATACTCTAGTGTGGAGAGCCATCAAAGCAAGTGTGAAAACGCCATTGGTGACATTTTCGAGTGTTTGCTGCTATTCTAAGAGCGGTCTCAGCATTACAGGGCTGTGCGGAGCAAAGTGAGTGTAATTCGCTCTAGCAGCTTCTGTGTGGATTCTCCGTTTGTCTCTGTCCTCTTCTGCTCCTCGCTGACCTGGTTTATTGTGAGCGTGCCGTGTATTGTCCTGCAGAATCTGCACTAGTTATTTCCCACCGGAGTGGCAGAAATCATTCGCAGAAAGGCTGGATATGACACTATGGCTGTGTGTCAAAAACTAGCAGGCTACCTGCTAAAAAACGGACGATAGTCACAATTGTCAATTGTTATCGTTAATATTGTAATCATGCTTTTAATCTACATGATAATACCTTTGTGGGCCAAATGAATGCTGTATTATTCATGTAGCCTTCACATCAAAAACGAGCCAAATGTATTTAAATGGGTGTATTGCAGTTTTATGCATTATTAAACGAAGATGCCGACTTAACAACTTCACACTGGTCCTGCTAGCTTGATTAACCTAAGTGTTATTAAACAAGTCAAGAATTTGTGTTAAGAAGTTGACAGTGCAGCAGTATTATAATCACTGACTGCCGGTCCAAAATAGGGTTGCATTTACAGTTGCTTGTCAGATTGTGTAATTGAAAGTTGAACATGTAGGTAGAAATTTCTCAATGCGTATTTCATATCAGTTCAATTTGATTTCACCGCGTTGACCAACAGAAAACGGCTTGTTTCAAAAGTTGCATCATGCACCACTCTGCTGCTGAGCATTGATGTAATTTAAAAAATGCGGCCATATCTTTACTCAATATGAGCTCTTCACACAGTTCAGACTCTCATGAATGATTTACACTTCATGTAGTCTTTATTGATTACAAAAGGATTGTTCTAGATTTTTCTTCCACATTGCTTCCATTGTATTTACAGTGTAGCCTACATGTGACATGTAACATTCAAAATAATTCCAAATTATCCCTGATCCTTTAGCTTTGGTTTTAAAGCCGGTCAGACTGCTGTTGCATTGTTCAACAGAAATGTCTGTGATTGGTTACAGTGGAAAACAATGGAGCAGTGGGAATAAATCAAAATCAATCAAAATCAAAATATGTCATAAGGGTCAAGTTTTGGAAAAAAAGTTTTCTGAAAGCTGAATAAATAAGCTTTCCATTGATGTATTTGTTAGGACAATATTTGGCCAACTATTTGGAAATCTTGAGTTTGAGTGTGCAAAAAAATAATAAAATAAAATATATTGAAAAAAATCGCCTTTAAAGTTGTCCAGATGAAGTTCTTAGCAATGGATATTACTAATCAAAAATTATTTTTATCATAAAAGTAAAATCGATTAATTTGAAACATACAATGTTTTTTTGGCTTCTGCTACAAATATACCCCAGTGACTTAAGACTGGTTTTTGTGCTCCAGGGTATAGTTGCAGTAACAAATGTTTCAGCAAAATTTTTAAGGAAAAAAAGGGCCCTTTGTGAAATCTGTGTGGGGGAAAACTTTCATTGTCACATGTATTACTATTGAATTTTGCCTGTGTAAATTGGCCAAATAATGGTAAATTTAACTGCACCTTAAAGCTGTTTGCACCCCACTTCTCGATTAGTTGTTGTACAAACTCTAAATTTAATCTCAATTTTTGCCACCTAACCAGGCATCAGTTTTTCCCATCACACTGAGACATTTATCTCATGAAGCCAAATCTTTCTGAATAGTCCACATTGCATCATTCTGGTTTAGATCCACCCATGTAGACACTGTTTGACTTCCGCAAAGAGATAATCTGCACGTGCACAAGAATTGACTTCATAACAGAATGACTTTCAAAGATTCAATCTTCTGAACTTCCACATTCAGCGACTAGATTTTCCGCTGGGAGGCACATTGTTACAACATGGGAATTTTGTTTCAGACCAATATAAACCTTTCAGCACCTGATTCCTAGTACTCCTGGCCAATCAGAGTAGAGCTATGGGTCGACCGATATGGAGTATTACAGATAAAGTAGACTGTTATTTTGAACCTTGTGTAAAATGAAAACTAAAGTCAAAATTAAGAATATCAAAGGTTCTGACAAAAGCACTCTTTAAATGCGCTTAAATTATTTTATCGGCTAAACGGTTTTGAAAATGACCCATACCGATAACCATAAAAATGCTTAATAACAGTGCCGATAATCGGTCAACTCCAACTGTTGACCAGTTTTGTGTGCAATATGCATCAGGTAGTGAGCGAACGATCCAATATTACCCTATCTTAGATGAGTAGCAAGTTGGCCTGTGTGTATTATTTAGCTGATCACCTCAGGATAGACTCATTGTTAATGCGGATGCCAGGTTGAGGAATCCTCCTGTAGCAGTCAGTGCCAGCGATAACACAATACAGATGCTCTGAGGTACAAGCGAGCATTGTTTAGAGCCATAACCGTGTGTGTGTGCAGTAGGAAATGAGCAATAGTCGAGCACTTGAATGGGAACCGTCTCTGTAGACATGATGGTGTTTGGGGGAGGGACGCAGACAATCTGATGACAAAGAGCTCTGTGGTTCTGTAGCAGCGGAAACAATGGCGGATCGGCGAGTTCATCTTGATATGTGTGTCACGTCAAGCCGCAGACATTCCTGCACTCGCCGTGGTGGTTGTTAAATAAAACAAGAGAGGAGGGGAAAGAGAGCGCACTGAGGGAAGTGTTACCAGACGAGGGGGTTGAGTGAGAGAAGGCCAGACACACACGTGATGATGGGCAATATTTTGACTGTATGTTGAGTTCAGAGAAGCACTGAGCATGTGAGTCATGGTCAAATCATATTCAGTCTACTCATAAATGGCCCATTTACATGGCACTAATATGTTTTCACCCCAAAGCTAAGCGTTTATTTGAGATAGATTGGTAATTAATACATGGACCTTTTTCTTAAGCATTAAAGTGGAAGTCTATTTATTATGTCAATGTCAATGTCACCTTTATTTATATAGCGCTTTAAACAAAATACATTGTCAAAGCAACTGAACAACATTCATTAGGAAAACAGTGTCAATAATGAAAAAATGATAGTTAAAGGCAGTTCTATATATAATATATAATATATAATTACAGCTGTCCTGATAATCATCAAGCTTCAAAATTACGTTTAAAAAATCTTGAAAAGACAGCCACATTCTTTGGCATAAAAAAATTATAATTAAACACTGTACCTTTTCATAAATGATTAATGTAGAGCTATATAAATATTTCAAAACATTTTGTCTTCCAAATCATATGTGGTGCAACCCAGCAGACGGAAACTTGCAGAAGAAATGAATCATAAAATAGGAAATTGTGTCTTTAACTGTTGTAGTATGAGGAGATGAGGATGATAATAATAAGGTTAGAAGGTTAGAATAAAAGGTTAGTTCAGGTAAAATGTCACGTGGTGCGACTCCCAAAATGTAGTTTATAGCGATTAAGTCATATTTGTTAATCACTTTTTATCATGAGAATATATTACTTTGGAAATAATGATTATGTATATACACTCACATGTATTTAAGGTGCAAGGGCACTGTTATTAATTAGAGTCATAAAGGCTTGCCTGTGCAAAATATAGCAATGTGTTGTTTAGTATGTTTTAGTTTGTGGTTGCCAAGGTGTTTTGGGTGGATGATGCGGTTTTTTTTTTCTGTCTAAATGCTTATGGATGCGAGAACAGGTTTTTTTTTTAATGATGGACGAAAGTTTTGAAGGCAAATGTGATTGAAACAACATGAGGTCGTGTGTACATTTTAACGTGCAAAAACTTAAAAAGGTATTCTTGATCAATTTATCATCCGCTAGACTCAGATCTCCTCAAAAGCTGCACAATATGCGGCATCATTAATTTCAGATCTACAAGAGCCTAAGCAGCAGTAGTAGCGCTGGAAAACTGTTTGTTTGTGGGTATTTTCCACTCTCATGTATTTCTGTATCTCTGAGCCTGCACAGTGTATTGGTTCCTAGAATCCTGCACAGATTGCGTGACGGTTTAGAAACCCTCATTTAGATGTCAGAGTGCTTGTACCGGTTGACCTGCGCCCGTCACAGTCAGGGGGAGGGAGCAGAGAGCGGCCGTTTCCAAACCATAGCGGTTCTGCTCATTCATGTTGTAACACAGATGCCTGCAGCTCATCCCCATCTCTCTCTCTTTCTCTGCAGACGGCTCTGAGCTCCTTTTTCCAGGAGGCCAACATCCCCAGTCATCACCAGATGGTAAGTGCGTTTGGTTCGGAGAGAGCATCAGCATCCTGTCATTGTCATCAGGCAGCACAGCATCTGAGAGAATAATGAGGGGCTGGACTTCCTGAAGACCACAGATATTATTAAAGAGACCGAAATACACTTATCATGCCTAGTCAGGGCTTCTTAGAAACAGTCCGAATTGTTTTTCATGCCCAGTTTCCAGCATCCCTCTGACTCTCAGATGAAATTTAACGTCATATCCAGGGCAGTTTCTGGATGAATTGTTATTTCAACACAGTTTCAGTAAATGGTCTTAGTCGACTAGGAAGGAAGTTTTGAATTTAGTATTTGCACTGGTTCTTTCTTTCTTTCTGTCTTTCTTTCTTTTATGAATACAGCAGATGCAATAGGGAGAATATTAGCATTATATATTAATATATATTGTTATTTTAGCCCAATTCTAAGCATTGCATATATACTTTCAGGCTGAGGCAATCCCAGATTGCATTGCAAATGGTGTTGTTAACTAAAACTAGATTTAAAAAAAGTGTTAATTGAAATAAACTTGAATACATTTATAGAAATGAGGAACATTGCCTTGGTAACTGGCAAGTAACTGATACATGTTGAACAAGTTACAAACTGAAATAAAAGTAAAACTGTAAAAAAATAAAGTAAAACTTTTCAGAAATTTATTTTGAATACGTAAACATACACACACACACACACAAACCTGGACCACAAAAGCAAAAGTCTTAAGTCACTGGGGTATATTTTTTGCAAAGCCCAAAAAAACATAGTATGGGTGTTTTTTAAATTTATATCAAAACTAAATTTTTGATTTTGATTTCTTTATTTAAAAATGACAGAACACGACAAGATTATTACAAATTCTACCTAAAATTAACTTAAAGTTTTCAATTAGACCTGATAAGATAAAAATAAAGTACCTCCAAATATTAATCCAAATTATAATAGTATGTAAACAAATCACTGTAACACTGATTACGACAAATATATTGTTAAAAAACAAGACCAAGAAAGCTGTTCAATACAAATAAATGAATGATTAAAATATCACTGTATTAGCTTTAGCAACATGATATTATCAGGCTCGCATGTGTTTGATACAGTAGCACTATTTGTGTGTCTTGTGATGTTGAAGCTTATTAGGGCTGCACAATTAATAACATTTCTAATTGCGATTATGCATGCCACAATTACGTAAATGTTTAAAGTGCCAATTAATCGTTCAAAGTCCACTTAAATTATTCGGTGTGCTTAAGATGCATTTTTTCTTTCTACATGTTATCTTAAGGGGTTTTCCCTATTATTTAATTTTAGTATGAAGTATGACATTATAATACCATTCATATTTGTACTTTTTTATAATTTAGAGAAACCAATCCGATGTATATTTGACATTTGAGGCTTAATACTATAGAAAAGCACAAAGGATTTCAAGAGTGTTTTCAGCTTGTTTATTTTCATGTAAAAATACGACATGCAGTTGCATTAAACAATGGTATAAATATCATTCAAATTAAATAGTGATAACCATTATTAATAATCCCAATTACAATTTCAAGGGAATAATCGACAGTTATGATTTTTGTCATAATCTTGCAGCATCTAGAGCATTTTGAATCATTGAAAGTCATTTCACTTTTTTTATTGTTTGAAAACAGCTAGCGCAAGGAGATGTGCCTGTTCTTATTTTTAACTTGCCCATGCTGTCTTTATGAACACTCATGATGCCAGACTTTCAGGGGAAAAAGGGCTAGATGTGACGCAGTGACCTAAGAATTTAGATGACTGTAGCACCGATGCTTTAAAGGGGCTTAATTTAACAACTCAAGGTTTTAACATGCTGACAGTTTCAACCCCCCTTTATAAAGGAGTCTGAAAAAAATCTGGGAAGAATAGACGAGTCGAGGATCAGAGATTCTTCTACAGTCTACTGACTCCCACTCATGAGTCCACATCCTGTCTTCCTGTATATGTGTCCTCATAAATCAGCAGTTTGAAGATATGCTGGACAAATCCCTCAGTGATGGGAGCAGATCTGACCGTTCAATCACTCATGTGCTCTGGGGCTTGATGAAGTGATTTCTGGGTCTGTACACTACACACAGACACTTCATCAGACGGCTAAAACTCAAGCCGTGCTGTTTCTTTTTTGAAAAAACAGACGTGGAACCGCTGTTCTTCAGACTGCTGAGAGTTATGCAATCCGTTTTTCTTCTCACAAAACCAGTCCCCATGGACAAGCCGCGATATGATTCTTGCAGTCATGCTGTGTTTTACAATATTGACGTCAACCTCCACCCACGACATGCGCATGCCTGAATCTGTGTGTGTGTGTGTGTTTTTCTTTTTTCTCTCTGGCTTTAAATGGGGGGAGTGTGTTTGAAAAAGACAGATGCAGGAAGTCTATCTGTGTTTGTTTTCATTTTGAGAGCAGCCATTACATCATGCAGCTGGGGACCATATATGGGCAATTGGGCGGAGCAAAGACCAGAGCAGGATCTGATTGGATCAGAAGCGTGTGTGTGTGTGTGTGTGTTGGTCTGTGAGTGTGTGTACGATCCAGATGCAGTCATTTATAAACACACAGGACCCGTTTTCTGAGGGCTGCAGATGTACATGCTTATGAGTCACTTCCGTTCTGTTCTCCACACAAAATAAATAAATAATATAAATTTTTTTTATATATACATTTTTTATGTTCCTTCTGAAGGAATAATTTGAATATTTTTTTCATATCAAGTCATTGATATGTGCACAAAATACACATTTTATAAATAATTTATAATACATTTTTTCTGAGAATTACAAAATATTTATTTCTGGTAAATTAGGGGAGTTATTTGAAGGAGGCCAGCTATTAATGTTTATCTGAATTTTCATTAAGAAGAACAGTTCTTCAATTAGTTTTTCATAGTATTTCTGTTTAATAATTCCAGTAAATGACTTGTTAATGTTTTAATGCTAAATGAATTTGAACATACAACACAGTTTAATAGATGGATTAACATATGAATAAATCTTTAATGTTTTTTAAAGGCATTTTTCATAATGAGTGTTTCTTGTCAAATAACAACATGGTGTGAATGCAAAACTTTCCAAAAGCTAGTTGGATACAAACTAGCTAACAACTTGAACATTGAAGTCTGAGTTTAGAATGATGTAAATATTGAATTAATGCTAATGGATTTGTTTGGTCTAGTCCTGTCACAATGTTCTAAATAGAACAAGGATATATTTATTGTTACTTGCCATTTCTTTGTGTCTTTTCATGGAATTTACTAGCAATTTCTGAGTGAAAATAATTTTAAAGTAAATCCCCCCCCCACCCCCAGTGTTAGATGTCTGTAGTCAGATCAGCTGTGGCAGTAGGGCCCTAAGTCACAAGTCTGGACCTGTCTTCCTGTAGAGGAACCTGCTATTGGCACACGTCTGCTTTGACTCTCTCTCTCTTTTGTGACGTTATCGCTTAACTTGTATTGAATCTGGAACATTCCTTTATTATCTGCGATCTCTGTCAAGACTATTTTAAACATCATAACTTATTAAAGATAGCTTGAGGTGCTTAGGTACTCTTCTCAGAGAATTTAAACTACTGATAAAAGGTGTTTTTTTTTTATTGTAAAAAGCATTCACGTCTTCTTATAACCCAGATTTGAAGCATTGCAAATGTTTTCAGAAGTAAAATATAGTAGGTCATAATATAAAATGGATTTTAATGTAAGTTAAATAGTACATTAAAATGAGTACGTTATAATATTTAGTAACGTGTATATTTTATTGTAATGTTACTTGAAATTTCATCTAGTTGCAAAGATAACATTTCTTGATACTAAAATAACAAACTAAAACTGAAATTAAAACCGTACCGAAAACTTGTATGAATGACAAAAACATACAACAAAATGACTAAACCTTCAACCAGAATTAAACTAAAATGGAAATTATGCAAAAATAAAATAAAAGCTAGAAGGACGATAACTATAAAGATAACGATAACGATAAAGATGTAGTTATAAAAATAATTCTCAATATTAAAGAACAGCAGAGTCCACACCACAACTATAACGTAGTTGTTGTAAATTGTGTAAATTGTTGGAATCACTTTTAGAAAGATTTTTTTTCAGCAGATGAACGATATAAACATTGACATCCAATCAGAATCCATCCTGCTATAACGAGCTTGAGGATTTAAAGCAGAAGACGAGTGCACTTGGAATAAACAGACGATATCGTTTGCTGTTGTGGATGCTAATATCGTTATCTATAGTTATCATTCTTGATGTGAACGAAGCTTAACGCAGAGTTGGATATCCTGCTAAACAAACTTCATTTATACGTTTATTTGGAAGACATTTCCATAACAACTGTTACTTGCTAAATTGCGTTTTCGTCTATCGATTACTCAACTGTTTTTTTGTAATTGTAATAAATTCTTGTATTTTCGTTCAACACCACTATTTGTGGGGAAAATGGCTTATTACAGAAAATAACTGCTCTGGCTTGAAAACGGGTAATATGCAAATTTACTTGGTGTTATTACCTTTTAACAAATAATGAGGTATACATTGAGTGATTGTGAAAATGGCTAGTGGATGCAAAAATATAAAGCGTAAGAGTGTAGTCAGCGGTGTTTTTCCAGACATGCCGTTTGATTCGCAGTGTTGATGTAAACACTGAGGAGGGTGAAGACGTGACCTTTGAGTGTTTATATCCACACTGAAGCTGCTGTCTGGGTGACCTACTTAACAGACGGATGTGTATTTGTCCCTTTGACTGACATCAAAACTGTTCCACCAAAATAAATCTGCTGACAAACCCTTACTGCTCTTATATCAGTCATCTGATCTCAGCGTGTGTGTGTGTGTGTGTGGTTATTAAAGGAGCAGTTATCAGGAGTTGAAAATGCTGTCAATTAGGTGGCCTACTTTTCCTTCATAACACACGGATGGCAGAGAGGAGCCTGAGAGCTCCTGTGCAAACAAATCTCATGCTTTATGGGAATCATGGGACTGATGCTCAGCACAGTGCTGTTCAGTCTGTTGTGCAGCGAGCACATCCTTTTGTTTAAGAGCTCCCATAATGCCTCATCTGTAGCTGACATATGCATCTGTGTGTGATATATTCATAAACCTCACATGGGACATATATACTATTATAGTATGTTGTTCACCAATTATAATCTAACACAAACTGCCCTTTCAGACCACTTGTGGAAAACTTCATTTTCATTATGTAGAGGTTGTCCAGTCCAGTCAGCCATCTTGTTTATTATTAAGGGTCAGAGATGTTCTGCACATGGGTCAATAATGTTACTTATCTGTTAATTTTATTCAAATATAATTCACCCCGAATACACCTTTTGTATAATGTGCATTAATTTCTCTTAAAATTCATTTTGACGTTTCAGTTCTAATTGATAATGATTCTCCTGTTCTGAAATAACAGAGAAAAGGCTTATTAAAAAATTATTATTCCGAATATGTCGTTTGGCATAGCCTTTTATTTGTTTTTCTTAGAAATGAAATGTTTTAAGGTAAATAAAGTATTTTAAATAAGGTGTGTGTGTGTGTGTATGTATATAAATGTATGTATGTGTGTGTGTGTATATATATATATATATATATATATATATATATATATATATATATATTTGATGCCTTAGTAAGTGTAGTTTAATCTGAAAAGGCATAATCCAACTCATATATATATATAAGAAACGCTTATTAATATTTGGACAGATGCTTATCCACTAAGTCAAAGTCATGTGGTGTGACCAGACAGCCTTAAAAAACAGGGGAGATACAGACCTTTATGACCGTGTTGAGGGTCAGTAAGTTTCTTGAAATATATTCGATTTTAATTTACTTTTTTTTATTATCAGGTCAAGGTTAGTTCAGGTTGTAAAAAATCACGTGGTGCAAATTCTTAAAAATAACTGTATTTATATGTTCATAATATTTGTTGTTGTTGTTTTGTTATGATTATCATATGACATTTTTAGTTATTAAATTAAAACATTACTTGAAAATCGTGTAAAAGTTTTAAAACCGTAAGAAACCGGTATAGCAGTATATACCATATCAATACAGAGTAGTCGTATTATTTTGAATTTGATTTTGTTTTGGTATTTCCCTTTCAATTTTATAGTTGTGGTAATTTTCTGTTTTTAAATGAATTTATAATATTTATTTCAGTTTTGTAACTATTGTTATCTAACCAACATGGGATCAGATAAACTTAGCTGTTTTTTGTGTTTTTGTTTGTGCTCAGATGTGCACTCCACGCAACACTCCCGCCACGCCGCCCAACTTCCCCGACGCTATCACGATGTTCTCCAAGCTGCGGACGTCTGAATGCACGGGCGGCAGCGGAGCCAGCGCTTCGGCCCAGGTGTCTATGGCGTGTTCTCCTCCTCCCCACGCCTCCGCACAGGGATTCACCTCCTTCTGGGCCTCCTCGCCCCCCAACCACCAGCCCGTCTGGCTGCCGCCGTCCTCTCCCACAGGCCACCACGCACTCCATCACCACCACCATCACATGCACCAGCCGCCCACGTGGCCTCCCGTATCCCAACCCACCAACGGCCAGCAGACGCCCTTCATTTCAGCCCTGCACGGCCAGAGATGAGACTCTGCGGCGGGGGAGACGCGGGGAGGGCCGGAGGTGTAAATTGGGGTGAGGATGCACGGTTTAACGGGGCGGGAATATACTCACTGAGACTTTGGATGGCCAAGGGGGAAAGACATGGTACTCTTTCTTTCAGTTTTCTAAAGATGAACAATCTCTCTTCTTTCAGAGATCTCGTTTTGATCTTTTACCTATTGTCGATTTCATTTCTGTCCAAACCTGGGAAGAACCACTATGAGAAAGAAAAATAATGATGGAAGTTATTAAGAGGTGTTAGAGTCCCAAAGAAGCCTCTTGTGTTTCGCTATCCCACAGCAAAGGAAAGCCACGGAGTCGTCGGCAGTGGACGATCAGGACAAACGTTTAAGTGTGAATTTTCATTCGTTCGACGTATTCAGACTCTCTCCTCCATCTGAAGCGCTGTCCACAAGCACTGGCAATAAAACGGCTGACAAACTATAAGACTGAATCACATATCATGGTGGTCATGCCGTCCCGCATCCCAGGAAGCATCAGGAGGACATTTCTGTATAACTAGTGTCTATTGAATTCTGAAGAGAGGCTGTTAGCACCTTTTATTTGTTCGAAATGCACAGTTTCAAGTGCGTTGAGTTGACTTTATTCAGAATCAACAAAAACTATTGGTCCAGGTATAAATGGAAAAATCAGGAAGAGTTTGCAATAATCCTGGTCTGAAAGTTCATTCTTGTTTGGTAAATTCGCAACTTTTAGCATGTATGCAGTTAAATCAGGAAAGCTTTTTGTGTTTAAACTAAAATGGTCTCGGAGGAATACAGATTTGAGTTCAAAATAGTTTTTTTTGTTTGTTTGTTTTCACCACCAAGAACTAAAAATGCTAGCAGACTCTTGTAAAGACCGGAGCGGTCTGATGTTTAGAGGGAGGTCCAGCACAGCTCCACCTACCTCAGCTCCAGCCGTGGCCTGATCCTACCTCCGGCGGCTGAATGGGCTCTCTGTGTGAGCTGCTGCAACCGAGGGCTTAAATACCTCACGCTTTCTGCTGAACGCACTCTGTGAAAGCGGTGAGACCTCTCCGTGGAGTAGGACTGATCTGGTGTCACATATTGACGTACGTGTTGTACTGATTGTAATGTAATCGAGCGGGAAGGCTGACCCTAGATCAGGACATTGATTGGCAGTGGTTTTCTGAAATATGTTCCTTTAGTTTCTCATGAGGTCACCTTCCCTTCATTCGTTCATCTTAGACAATCACTTTTGCCGTCTTGAGGTTTGAATATGTGGTTTAGTATGGACCTCAGTCAGGCTGGATGCCATATTTAATGTGAAACGACTGAAAACCAGGCTGTGAGGAGATAAATGTACAGTTTTTTTAACGTCATTCCGTTACATCAGTTGCTTGGTTGATAAAACAAAGTATGCACTTTTTTTGCTCAAAATAACTGTGAATTATTCATATCAATTAAGCAATATTTCATAAATTTACATTTCAGTTAAATTTAGAATGGATTAATGAACGATGCACACAGGAATTTGTTCTGCTTTTTTCATACTGTAGATTCGCAAAAAAAATCACTGCGTGAACGCTTAATTCAGTTTCAGTTTATGTGAGAATGGTGAGAATGACGTACAAAAGGAGCTTGTTTCACGCTAAGTAAATTATTCATAAAAGCAATCTTTCGTATTTCAGCATTAATTTGATAAGGCAATTTATGCAAGAACAAATTTAAGAATTATGCAATTTATTGGTTTGAAATAAATACAAATTTTGCCATGAATTGATGTTAACCATTCTTAGTTCAATTGTAATTTATATAGATTTGTGTTCAGAAATCTCACAACCAAGTCGTATGTATTTTACAAGGTGGCTTATTCATATGAATTTGTACAACCTCATTTGTAAGACTTCTGTAAGCAGTAGGGGTGGTCATTCATACAAAATCTTACAAATCTGCAAAATTTTAAAATATTTTTCACAAAATGTATAAATTCATACCAGTGAGATTGTATGCATTCGTACGAATTAGCCACCTAGTAAACTAGTGTACAAATTGGCGTGAGATCGGATTGGTTAAATTGTATCGATGAACTTAAATGCAAGGAAAACAATTGCAAACTTTTTAAACTGTTAATTTTATTAACTATTTACCTAAAGTCATTCTGCTTGCGTTTAAGTTCACTGTTATGATTTAAACGTGAATGAATTTACAAACTATTTATACATTCTCAAATACATTGTTGCGTTCAATTTAAGCACAGACAGACTGAATTTGCGAATGTCCACAGAACCATTCTTTCATAAATTTTCATGTAACAAACTCAAGCAGAACGAATTTGTGTGCATAATTAGTAAATCCATTCTTTTAAATTGTACTATTTCGTTTTGCGAACTATTTACCCAAATTAATTTAATCGCGACTGGATTTGCAAACTTTTTGTACGTTCTCTGATAAATCATTGTGTTCAGTATAAGCAAACAGAATTAATTTGTGAGTGTTCATAAAACCAAGCTTGCATAAATTTTCGTGACAAAATACATCAGTTTGTTCTGCCTGTTGTTTATTTAACGATGTCTACTGAATAAATTCACAGCTTCCTTCAGTTGTACCAACCTAAATATGGTGTCTAATTCTAACTCGGGTCCATTTTAAGCATTAGCCATTTTGATTTAATCATAGATGGCTAAGTGATAGATCAGCTTCAGTGTTTTGGCACAGAAAATGCATGCGAAATGCGAAAAGTACTCTTGGTTTTGGAAAACGCCACTAGAATGATAATGGCAGATAATTGTTTGGTCTTCCACCACAACTGGTGGATGTTTTCTGTGTAGAAAGAAACCTAGCATGTTGGTCTCCAAAGGTAAACAATATGTGTTTTGTAGCCATCTGGGCAGTAGGTCATTCCTGCCTAGACGATTTCTGTTGAAGTGGTGAAAGAGAAGCGAGTCTGAAGTCAAACGGCGGTGACTCTGATGTCAGTGTCTGGAGTTAATCTGACCAGTGCCTTGTGAATTTTTTTTTTTTTTTTGGAAGTGTCTCCATTTTAATCAGCTGTCGCTCGGTTGGATTCCCATAGCAATTTGGCCAATACTCTCAAATGTCTCTGGAGCGCTGAAAGGCACAAGCATTGATTGTTTGAACAGGTGCGCTGCCGTTGATCTCAGATCGTTGTGATTTCAGTTCTTTGGGGACGTCTTTGTTTAGACTGCGGCTGTGTTGATCAACACACTGCGAGTCATCAAGAGGAAGGAAGACTGACCAGTTCCTTCATCAAGAAAACAAATTAGTTAGCAAACAACCTTTTGTATCGATTTCCCTCCTGTACTATTTGTTCTTTTCCCTTGTTGAGATTTGTATTTATATGTCTGACAAAAAGCTAAGATCTGAAACCATTTTGGAGTTCATTGTGTTTTTATTTAGGTCATAATAAATGATTTAATGACTAGTGTGGTTTGTGTTGTTTGTCTTTAACGTGTAACTACTAAGTGTGGATTTCTTGCATGAAACAGCAACCCATTTCCGATAATAACAATTTTGTTTTGTAACCATCTAGGTATGTTAACACACTCAAGCTGCTCGCTCAACAATAATACGATTACGTGACTGAAACTGGGACATCATTACACAACTTCACATGCTAGCAAGTATTGATGCAAGAATAATGTCAGCCAAACATGACACTGTTACAAAAATGACTTTCTTCTAAAGAACACAAAAGCAGATGTTTTGAAGAATGTTCACGGTGCTCTTTTTTAATACAGTGAAAGTGAATGCGACTGGAGCTCTGAAAAGGGAAATTTCATTCGTAAAAGTAATGTTGCGTAAAATTCAAGTTTTTATATCAGTGTGACCGTTTAGATCCATGAATGATGTGCAAATGAACAAATTTCTAACAAACATTCATAAATGCATCACTTTGCAATTTGTCACTCTGAATTGAATTTGTGTATATTTTCGCACATTTGAGTTGTTTACACATTCTTGGTTAAATTGTCATATGTGTATTTTCAACGCAAGCGGAAACAGAGTTTTGTACATGGTTTGTAAATCCATTCTCTGTTAAATTGTACCATTAAACTTAAACAAAATGGTTTAATAAACAATTTATGCATCTCACATTAATGGTTAACAGGAATTACACAAAAGTAAATGAGATTTGAGAGATACAACTTTCGACTTATGACTTCAGAAGACTTTTAGATGGTTTATTTTATATTATTTATTGTTGTTGACAGTGCCCAGTATCCGCCCCACATTCATTTTGTATAACACAAAGCAGTTTTGACATTTTGCACTTAATATCTTTGTTAAATTAAATATATTATTTATTTTCCACGAAAGAAGCAATTTTGGATTGGAATTGCATTGGAATAATGGCAAGATTGACATTTCTGCCTAAACCTATAATTTTTTCCATTTACATTTACAGTCCTTTACAAAATTAGTGTCATGGTGTACAGTAACATGGTGTATATAATATTACCATTATTTGATTAGTACCATATATTACCATTTTACATCAGAATAATAACATTGCTCATTAATTACAATATTTTTACCTTGTCAACCATATGTGATTTTTATTTTTTTTTCTATGAAACCCTGTGTCAGTAATTTGGAAATGACGTCTATGATGCTCTACAGGATGTGTGTGGTCTGCACATGGTAAAATTGTACACCGAGTACCTTTGTATCTGTGACCTCAGATTGTTCTCAAGACAAATCCAAATTGGAAATGGGGTGACAATGAAGCTTAATGCACAAGGTCATGAAATGAGTCACTAGTCGCTCCAAAAAACCATCAACATTTACATCACTTTAAGGCAAGACCTCAATTATGCTTACAATGAGTGTTCGTAAACTGAAGCGTTATACATGTGTAAGTTTCTGTGCGATAGCCCACTGTAACGATGACCATGGTGTTATCACAGAACTGAAACATACACTATTTTGCCAAAAGTATTGGGACACCCCCTTCTAATGAACAGGTTTGACTACTTTAGTAATTTTCAGCTTGCTTCTAAATTTATAAAACCAGTTTGGACAAGACCCTTTTCTATTCTAACATGACGCTGTGAGGCAAGGTTCAAAAAGGAAATAAATGTAATACTTGAACTGAATAATAAATCTGACAGATATAATTGCTGTATGTTGTAAGAGGTAGATTTGAGGTGAAACAGACATGGATCTATTCCAGATACTTTGTTCTGGTTTGAACTGAACTTAACATCAAGTACTGGGTCAAATTCATCAGATCAACACTGCGAGGGAGTTTCGAATGTAAAAGCGAATTAAGAATCACATTGGATGACAAACAATGTTTTGCATATTTAATATGACTGACGCTATTGCAAAAAACATTTATTAAGCCTTAGATGGATATTCTCAATGTTACAGAGGAACCTTCTGTTTCACATATAGCTTTTGTCGCGCACTGCTGTAAACATTTCATTCAGACAATGGAGCGGCTCCTATTGGAGGATCTCTAGAGTGATGTCACCGGCCCATCTTCTGATTGGTTGAGCTCTTTGTGGAGCTCCAGTGCTTCTTTCAGCTCTGTGGTGGTGTCATGGAATGAGGTCTGGAGCGGGACGTTTTGGGACAGACAGTCCATAGAGGACTGGGGCCGATCTTTCATTGAGGCGCTGGATGCTGTGGGTGGGGGGGTTGTCAGAGTGCAAAGGTTAAAGGGCATTCAAGTGTAAGTTACGGTCACAACTGCATCACGTACAACTCGTGACCTGACAAACATGTGAGGCATCTGTCAGACGCTTACAGAATGACTTAAAAACATCTCCTTTAAAGGGTCTTGTGGAAGAGAAGAGTGCTTAATTGTATTGAATGTATACATATAGTGCAGATACAATCTTATTTTATATTAAGATGCAACTTAAAATCATATATATTTAAAAAAAAAAAATCAGTATTTGCATATTTTATATCCAATAACTGAAACAAAAGACCACCTAAGTGTACTTAAAGAGAGACACTTTCATGGCTGTTTTTTCAATTTAGGTCACAATGAAGTTGCCTTCTCCTTATTAAGGGTTTGTTCAAAGCACTAACCCTAAAACAAGTTTAGCATCCTCTGCGAACACAACTGATCATTTCACACATGCTAACTCGGGAGCCGCCCAGAAAAACAGCCTGTCTTTGTTTACCACTGAATATTTTGACTTCTCTATTAGCCCAGGCATGGATAAGATATACACACAGCTCATAACCTGCTGAGCCTCAACTTGGACATAGCCAGGGTATTTAAAGTTCAAAGGTCAAGAACAGCACCTCAGTGTTAGCAGCTCTTGAACACGGTTAGCCTTGTAACTAAAATAGGTTGCGTTGTAAAAAGCCAGTGTTTATTTACAGCCAACTTTAACGGGTTTATGCTCATCTGCTGTGAATGTGTTTAAGGTCAGCTCCTCATAACCCACCTGAGCAGCTGCGGTGAGTCTTGGCACTCTGTGGCCGGGCAGGACTTCCACGGCCGGCGTCCACTCCACTGGACCTCTGGGACTGTGAACGGCTGACCTTGTCTCTGCTCTTCCAGTTGCCTAAAAAAGCATCAACAATTCAGATGGCAGACATGAGAACATTGACAGCAATTAAATCACTACAATTATGGCACAAGCTGATTGGCCTCTGCTGATTTTGCAGTCAGTGAGCTGCTTGCTAAACATTTAAATAGTCTGGTTCAGAGTTCACTGTAAGCTGGCCCTGCAGCATGCTATAGTGTTCCTCTGAAACCTTCTACCTCCCCCAGCACCACCTGTCTAAATCTGCTACAGGATTTATATACGCAGTGGTGAACATACGTTTTTTAGTCTGAGAACACTTGGTGATTTTGCACGTTGTGTGATCTGTTAAATATAGCTAGTAACTAATTAGTGCAGTCAATTGATTAAAAAAACAACAACTATTTAATTGCACATTTTCCTAAAACTAATCGCGATTATTCAAGATTAATCCCACCTAACATTAACGTTTTAAAATATACTTTAATATTGCAATCATTTCATATTCAATCTTCAAATGAATGTAAAAACAACATAAAGACAGTATAAGGACAGAGTACTAATACTAACAAAAATGTCTCTAGGAAATTGTTCTTTTTTTCCTAATATTTAACCACTGATTAAATGAAATGTTGACTATACTAACATTACTGTATAATTGACAGCTGTCAATTTGAACTTTTATTAGACTTTAAAACATAACTTCTAATTTAAGTCAACTTAAAACAATCTTCACATGAACCCATTTTAATAAATCTCATATTTACCTGGGCCCTTCAACAAGTACGAAATGTACAGAAATTAAATAAGGTTAGCAAACTCTAAATTCTAAATTAAATATAGATGAATTCTCAAAGCTTTGAAAGTTATTGACTTCCTCTTTTGTTTACTGTTTAACATTAGGACAGCAGTTGGGTTATTAGATTATCTGGCTGCTATTACTTTAAGAGCTGCCGCTACTGAACATGTCGCAGATCTGACACTCATGCTCGTAGTTTCATTCGCGAAATGATACAGGCTACAGCGCACACCTCTGTATTTGTGCATGCAATTGAAGAGTACATGCTACGAGCACAGTATAACAGCTAACAGGAAAGGAAAATTTGTTTTTACTGACTGGCAAATTAATCGCCTGCAGGAATGTGCTAATTTTGACAGCACTTAAAATAATTTAAAATAGTAAAAGTAGTATTATTGCACTTAGATGATAAGCAAAATAGTAAAGCATGATAATACTATCATATTTTAAAATAAAAGCAATCACATCATTCATTGCATAACTTGAGTGCTGGTTCTGCAGCCGATGTATCCATTTCTTTATCGTCATTGACCCACATTTGTGTTCCTGAAGAGAATTAAAAAGCTTTTTCAGCAAAAATAACAACAAAAGCAGAGAAATGTCAATGGTAAGAGACTGTCAGGACATTTATTATGAGGCAATGGATTGCTCATCACATGAAGCATTGGCAAAAATGTAATTGAATCTGAAACAACGGTACAATGGTTTCGTGGTAGGTCTGTCTGGAATAGTTTTGACATCATTGTCTCTCTCTGGAGATATTTTCTCCAAGAATTTTCTCCAAGAATGCTTTGTGTGGAAACAACAACTTCTGACCTTCAACACTAGACTCAATTTCCCATAAATCATCTCTTTACCTCGTGACATAGATAAGCTGCCAAAGGTTTGCTCGGCCAAGCATGACACGGCTCATCTGCCAAGCAAGTGTCTTTTGTTTGACTTTTAACCATCTTCTTTGATTCGGCGATACAACGAAGGGCAAGGTCTGAGACCAATTTTCCTCCAGGTCTGTTGTCACTTCCAGATGGTTTCTCATTGCTGCCCTGCTATTATGTAACATAGAAATGTTCGGTTCTTTCCAGCAAGCAACATTAAACTAGGCCCCCTACCAAGTCCAATCTAAAGCCCTACTGTTCTTCCTTCAGTCCTATTTCCCTCAGTCCTGAAAAACACTACAACACAACCAACTACTCTGCATAACTCCAAATCAAAGTTTCAGTAATCTCTGTCTTATACCAAGGATCAGTCATTCATGTGTTCAACTGTTCTCATGTTAACACTGTTCCAGATCTGGAGCGGGCAAACAAAGCTTCTTAGGGGAACCCAGTACTTTTATGAGAGAATGCAAAAGATTGGCAAGCAAACAAAGTTTTTTGAGGGAACACAATATTTCTGAAAGAGAACGTCAAGGTTCCTGGGGGAATGCAATACTTTTGCAAGAGTGCACAAAAGTAATGGAAAATCATTGAAATATAATATGAAATATGCCTAATGGGCTCCACAGACGTCCATAACCAGTTCTCTCAAATTGATGATATTTATAGGAGCAGAAACTCAAAAATTAATAATGTTAATGAGAAATCAATGAAGGTGCTACATCATAAAGCACCATGAAAGATGTAACTATGTAACTCATGTGATTTATCTTCTGAAGGATTAGCATATACAGAAATTTAGATTTGAGAGCTGCAGTGGAGAAGAATTCAATTGTAACTCAATTGTAAAACTGATATTTTTTCTATTTTGTGACTTTAATTATGAAACAAGTCGAATCGTGCAGACATCATTTCTGGCCAAAGCTAAAATACAAAGCTTGCGCTCATTATTCTCAGCCTATAATTGAATCAATCACTATGGCAGGTGTTAGCCAAACCGAATCTGTCATTCTAAAACAACAATCACAAACACACAACATACGCAACGCAGGCGAGCAGCGAGAGTGTTACTTAATCCCATTGAAAACCTTTGGGAAATTCATAGCTGATGAATGAATCTCAGCTTTGGGAGGATTTTAAGCATGATACATGCACAAACCTTATTGAGTAATGCCTAGGAGGATCAAAAACAATGGTGAACAAATGAAATATTAATATCTGACTATACTGTAGTCAAAGTATGCATTATTTCCTGTGAGTTACGTGTTAACAAAACCCATATTTCAGAATCCCAATATAACATACTCCTTATATTTGATGGTTTAATCAAACTTGATGGGTCATTACTGTGCAAATATTTCCTCTGGGTTCTACTGTGTGTGGAGGATGGATGCTGCTCAGAGTGTGACGCATGATTTTACCTTCTCGAGGAGAGATGGTGGGAAATCTTGTCTCGGAGAGCCTCACTGTTCTGCTGCTCATTCGACCCTTGTAGACCTGTCCATCCAAACCTAAGATGTCCACCTCTGCTGCCTGAAGAAACACAGCTCACGGTTCATACATACTCACTGTGTATCACATTTTCAAAGGGTTCTGTGGCAGACCTGTTTGGGCGGTCCAGAGGACACGGGCCGACTCTCCTCTTCGCTCTGGATCAGATGGGTGATGTGCTGAAGGCGGGTGTAGCGGTGGCTGGGGTAGGTGAGGGTGTGGCTGCCCCCACAGTTACGGGATAGGTAACTGTAATCGGCCATTTCTGGGATCCTCTCACTGCACAACAGACAAGAAAACATCACTTAGCACTCTTTAAGGGATTGTTCACCCAAAATTTAAACCTCTGTCATGAATTTCTCACCCTGCAACATGTCATTCCGAACATGTTAGACCTTTGTTTATCTTCAGAACACAAATTAAGATAATTTCGATGAAATATGAGAGCTTTCTGACCCTCCATAGACAGCAAGGGACCTACCACGATCGAGTTGAAGAAAGTTAGTAAGGACATCATTGAAATAGTGAAATAGTCCATGTGACATCAGTCGTTCAAAGACTGACACTGAAAACATGAAATTGTTAAATAAACGCACAAAAAGTATTCTCTAAGCTTCATAACATTACATTTGAAACACTGATGTCACATGGACTATTTTATCAGCTGCATCCCAAATGACGCACTATACACTATGCACTAGGCACTATGTACTCATCCATATAGTGTATGAATTATATAAGGTTATTTTGTGATTCATAGTCAGAGTCTGATAGCCCCCTCACCCTTCGCTACATAATTAAAGCTGCGATAGTTGAGTGCATGAAGTGTCCAACATTCCACACCTCATTTATTTATTTTTTGTTATGTAAGTGCACTTTTTCCTGTTGGAATTGTCAGTGTGAACAGTACTTGAATTATTTATACTACAAAACGCCACAGAATAGTGCAAAAGTACCGGTTTGGGATGCACCTGTTGTCCTCACTTCCTTTGTGGCCCTTGAACGTGCCAGTTGTATTGGTGTCTATGGAGAGTCAGAAAGCTCTCGGATTTCATCAAAAATATCTTAATTTGTGTTCTGAAGATGAACGAAAGGTCTTACGGGTTTGGAACGACATGAGGGTGAGTAATTAATGACAGAATTTTCATTTTGGGTGAACTATCCCTCTAAAAAGATTCCAAAAAGGGGTTTTCTGTTTCCCCAGAGAACCTTTCAGTGAACACTTCTTCAGTGTGAAGAACATTTCTTCACTATAAAGGACCTTTAGTGCAGTGGAACATTCCCATGGATGCTGAAGGTTTCCTTGTGGAATCGTCAAAGTCGATAAAGAACATTTATTCTTAAGAGCACATGGACAGAGAGTTTTAAAAAATACATTTACTAGATATCTGTGGCTGGTCTGTAAAACTGACGTCTACCTCAGAAAGCTTTGCTCTGTGTGTCATGAGCCTAACTCACTGCTTGCTCATGGACCGAGTGCTGCTCCTCTTTGCTGGACCCAGGTTGGGCCGGTAGTGAGTCCGTGAAATCTCTGGCAGACCCTGGCTGTTTGGGAGCTTTGGGCTCCTTGATTTGGGATACTGACTGGGTTCTGGATCTATCTGCCTGCATATTAAAACATGGCTATGCTCATCCTGCGCCGAGCCTCTGTCAAAACAAGCCATCTTAAAGTTATTCTGGTTAGCATCTGGTTCTAGGATGAAACAAATAAACTCTCAATGATCTCAATAATCAATTAGTTAAGACCTCATCACTAATTGCCACTGTTCATGTGGACCAGTGTTGCAGAAATGTCCAAGTATGGTACCATAAGTTCACTTTAAAGTATACTCTCAGTGAACTACTTAAAGTAGACTTTTTATATGCAAGTATACATGTTTTTTTTTTTTACATGTCATGTTTTTCTTTTAGTTTAACAATTGTATTAGTTCTTGTATCTAGTTTTTGTAAGTTCAGAACAGCGAGGATCATGTCTGTGCGGTATGTGCCGAACACATAGGAGCAAGTCTGGTTTTCTATCCCCTCTGCTGGACAAGCAGAGTAAAAGCTGCAGTGGGATGTGTCTCACCTCCTGCAGTGCTGTCGCACCTGCTCCAGCTCATACACAGTGTAGGGCCGGCTGGACTTGTGAGAGGGCAGTCCTGGGGCCGAGGGCAGACTCACCAAGTGCCTGTGAAAACACATTACTATAGTGTTTACAACAGCAGTGTAAGGATGTCCAACGAGAACACTTTACAAGTGAACATGGGACACAAAATATCACACGTGGTTTCAATGTTTCCACACATGCTAGCAAAACTAATGTTATGGTATTTACTAGTTGCAGTATCAACACTACTGTATATGTGCCAAAATGCAAAAATCTTTAGAAGATATCACCAAACATTTATTCTACCATAGTAAAATAAGTTTTTGGCATTCATTTAAAATGAGACAAATTTTAAACTCCAATCTGTCACTTATCAGGTTATAGTCACTAACTAGAAGACACTAACCAGTTTTAAATTCCAGTTGTGCAGATGGAGAACACTGCGTTACAATGTGCCCCGCTATTATTAAACTAGGCTATTCTATTACATTAGCCATGCAAATTTTACTTTAATGAGAAACCAGCCAATGTTTAATGTTCAGAAGTTATTATTTCAGGAAATGAAAAGCATTTTGGCTCATTTATGTGGGCCGTCCCAAGCATGGTTGCAGTGGGTTCATTGTTAAACTACAAAATCATTCTTAAAAAGCGACTTTGTTTTATTTGAAAATGTACATTTTTTTATTTTAATTGACAAAATGTTTATTTGCCTTGTATACTCTTTCATTAGATCAGATCAGGTCACACCACACTGACTAATATCTTACTGCTTTTAAAAAAACATCTTTTATATAGATATCTTTCAAATGAACCCAGGGTTATTAAATAAATTAAAACCATCCATGAAGAAAAAAACAACAACATTTGTTATTTATAAAAAAATGTAACTAAATGTTAACTCAAATAATGTAACTTAAACGTATTTGTTTTAGCTAGTTGCCAAGGCAACATTTTTCATTTTAATTTAGTTTTACTTAAAAAGATGAAAAATTTACAATAAAACTACTAAAACTTAATATGAAATTGCAATGAAAACAGAAAATATAAAAATAAAAACAAATTCAAAATATTGATAAAAACTGTAATAGAATCTCAACTGAAGCCCCACAGAAAATATCAAAATTAATTTACTGAATAAACTGAAATATACAACATGGAATATGTGTGTTTTAATTTCATTGTCTGTATGAAAAATGTAAAATGTAAATGTACTTTCTGACCCCAAATCTGCAATAAAGTTAACATTAGCGGATGTTTGCTAGTTCATGTTAGCTAGGGTTTACGTGCTTTACAAGTATTTTTCTTAGTTGTCAACTAATGTAGTTAACTAGTTTCAACGAATCTGACCTTACTGTGAAGTTACCACAAAGAGTCATGTCAGGTGTGCTTTATAATGTTTACGTACTGTCCTGGTGTCATCATATCCACGGGACGATCACAGGAGATGCAGTGAAACCGGGCCACTAGTTGTCTTTGACACAGAGGCACAAAGACACATGTTTCCATACAATCTCCATCATGTTTGTCAAACACAGGTTATTCAGACATAGTGATAATACAACATTACAGAAACATACATGATGATGTAAATGCTTGGCAGATGCATTTCTCAGCATGCTTTGTATCATGAATTCAGCTCTGAACGTACACACTGACAAACTTGTGTAGTGAACTTCAGGCATTAGTGTACAGTATATGTTTGATATAACTATAAACAAATATAAACGTAACATATTTTTCTTAAATATATACATGCATGTGTTTGTATTTATATTATACATAATACGTACACACAGTATAAATACATATTATGTGAACAAAAACGTTTCTTTTGGATGCCATTAATCGAGATTAATCATTTGACAGAACCACATAATAGAAATAAATGAAATAATTATATAAAATATAGCAATTAGACAAAGTGAATCTGGTGCCTCACTTCCTGAATCCAGCGGCGTCGTCCTGCTCGGGGATGGGAGGTGTCTGCAGATGCTTATGAATGGTCCTCCAGCGGTCATCAAGCTGTTTCTTCAGAGGATCCAGCTCAGTCCGGTTCAGCTACAGAACATGACACACACAATCAGAGTCCTTTAATTTAATTTTCACATAAAAACATTCTCCAGGTGCCATGATGCCTTTTTTAAGATAACTTTTCATCATAATGCTTAGCTCTTATACAAAATGAGTCACTATATTTCTGGAAAAGATCAAAGAGTGAGACATTTAAGCTATATGAGTTCATAAAGGTTTGAAAATATTTTTACACCATGGAGATTTTCAAAGCAGCCTTCAGAGAAGGACTGCTTCTGTGTGTCCGTCTCTCACCTTGCAGTCCATTTCAGTGGAGATCTTCTCGATCACCTTGTTCCAGTCCTGCTCCTGACCGCCGATCTTCCTCAGCAGATCCTGAAACATGTTATTGAGCTGCTCTGACATGCTGTCGAACTGCATGCGGCTCACCTTGCTCTCCAGAGCCCGCTTGTCTGCTTTCTGAGGAGATGACATCCACTGACTGAGAGTGACTGTGATGGTCCGGCGGGGACCACAAAGAGCTCATGAACTTGGATTGTTTATGAACTGCATAAAGAAACAACTCACGATTTCAATCTCCATTTCCACCACTTGCTTGTCAGCTTTCTTTTCATCCAGTTCCTCCACTATCTTGAGCAAACGCTGGAAAAACCACAAGCGGCGTAAGCGATGGAAGTAACTGAAGTCGAATGAGGCTCTGTGTTTACTCACGTCGATGTGTGTTTGTTTCTGGCTGTGTTCCTCCATCAGGAGGTTGGATGCTCTGTGGAGTTTCTCACACTTGGACTGCAGCTGCAGTATGGCTCCCTCTAAATCACTCACCAGATCAGTGCTCTACAGCAAAACAACATCACACACTCATACAAGAACATTTCAGTGATCTTATGGAGACCTCAGGAGACCTCAACATCTCACTTAAGTGTTTCCTCCAGATGTTTCCTAAAATACATCTGTCTCTGTCTCTGTGTCATGTACCTTGTTCCTGTCCTCGTGTCCCTGGTTCGTGAGGAGAATGGTCTTGTCCTCGGGTTTGTTGTGAGACTGGGACAACTGACTGACCTCCTGATCCAGACCCTGACCTCCTGTCTGCTGTTGACCTTGACCCTGACCTGAACTCTGAGCCTGATCCTGTCCGTCTGCTTTGCTGAAGCTTACTGCCTCCTGCTGTCCACTTGGTGAGAGCAGAGAGGACGAGGAGGACCTCACATCCTCCATCATAGCCCTGAGGCTGTTTGACTACAGGTGAGTCGTAAAAAATCAAAAGAATGTTCAGGAAAAATAATAATAAGTCAGAGGTCGGATTTCATGCCGATATACGATAGGTGTAATATACTGTATAGTAACAAATATAAATCTCAAAGTGGTAGAGCATTGCGTTGGCAGCACAAGGTTGTGGGTTCGATTCCCAGGGAACACATGTTAGGTAAAAAAATGTTAGCCTGAATGCTCTGTAAGTTGCTTTGGATAAAAGCCTCTGTTAAATGCATTTAAAAAAACGTATATAATGTAACAAATTGATCATGAGTGTTTGCCATATGAGCCAGACGAGTTCTGTCTGTCTGACCTGCTCTTGTATGTGTATGTCTTCACTGTGTCTCTCTTCTGCTCTGTCATGCGTCTTCTCTCTTATCAGCTCCTGCACTTTCTCATCCAGCTTCAGTACTGCAATCCTGCATGAGTGTGTGTGACATACAGTAAAAACACTTCTATTGTGCTTTATTCTATCATTTATTAACCGCTTATAAAAGAATAAGTGGGATGACTTTGATTCTGACATAGCGTCAGTCTAAAATGAATACAATGACCAATTTTGACTACTAAATACAAATGATGTGTACCTGATGTGAGCCGTCTGCAGGTTCAGCTGCTCTATCTGTGAGGAGTGTGTGTGCTGACCGCTGGCTGAACCTGTGCTCTGTCCTGCAGAGTCTGAACTCTCACACACCTGCACCGTCCTCGTGTCCATCAACACACTCTCCACGTCTGACACCTACAGGAGTCATCTAGACTGTAACGTGCTGCTCATGCTCCTGCTATGTGTGTGTGTCTGTGTGTTCGACCTACATAAGACTTCCCAGAAGTAAACTAAATCTGATTCAAAACCTCATTTTGAGGATGGCACTGAGGAAAAAAGTGGTTGTTTAGTCACGGGCCAGAGTCTGTTTGACTGACACAAATGTCACACTTCACTTGAAAGAACAATATAAGTCTAGATGAGACTCTGTTTAGATAATTACAGATATTATAAAGATCAAGCCAGCTTCTTAAGGGATCGTAAAATCTGATACAATAACTGAATGAAAAGACCGGTTTAAAGGACAGTTTAGGGTGTATTAGTTATTAATTTGATTTTAAAATCATAGTCAGTGTGAGTGTTTCTGTCATACCTTCTCTTTATCTGCTAGCAGACTGTCCACAAGAGTCCTCAGATGATTCAGTTGCTCTGGCACATGGTCAGGAACCTGCCTCTCTTCTACAAAAACAAACAACATCTCAAGCAAACTGTCAGAAACACACTTAAACACACACAAGCTTAATAGTAACTACTGTCAATAAAAATTGCATTATAAAAGTATTCTTAGCACATTTTAAAGGGGTAGTTCACCCCAAAATGAAAATGTGATGTTTATCTGCTTGTAGATGTAGATGAAGATGTAGGTGACTTTGTTTCTTATAAAGCAGTGAAAATCAGAGGCAAAAACGATATAAATAATCTTCAGTTTCTTGCACAGACCGATAGTTACGTTAGTTATGTATAAAATACATTGATTTTATACATCAATGTATCGTCACGAGCCGCAGGGTTTTGTTTGTGTATGTTTTATGACTCTCGATTCCTATCCACTTAAATCGTGCTAGAAAACGATTTAGAAATCGTGCATGCTCAAATCGTGATTTTATGACGATTTTGATTAATCGCACAGCCCTAGTGTCAACACGTCAACAGAAGTGTACTTGTTTAAAGCATGGAAAATATTTTTGAAACAATGATTTAAAATGTAATTTAAAGAGCAATTTTTTTAATCTGACATTATAACAATGTAGAAAAGTATCATGAAAGTGTATTTTCTTTAAATACACTTAAGTGGGCTCTAATATAATTAATAAATCCTTTTTTTTCCTTTTACTCGCCATCATGTTGACTTATGTTCATCTGTAGCGCACAAAAGAATATATTTTGAAGAATGTCTCAGTATTTTTTGTCCATACAATTACAGTTTATCATTTATGTTTTGGACCCCATTGTCTTTCATAGTATGAAAAAAAAATATATGGTTGATACATTCTTAAAAATATCTCATGCTCCACAGATGAAAAAAGTTAAATAGGTTTGGAATGACACAAGCTAATTTTGGCAGAACTATCCTTTTAATCGTCGTACCCATGGCATTGAGAAGATCACGCAGATGTTGAAGCTGGGTCTGATCAGCCTTGTTCGCCTCCAGCTGTCCCACGCGGGCCTCCAGACTCTCGTGCCTGTCTCTTAATCCGCCCACCTCCATCAGAGCCTCTACGGTCTCTGGGTAGCGCTCAGCCCCAATGCTGACCCGGGACAGTCGGCGGCCCGTCACAGTGCACAGAGCCCCGTCAGACTGGGACTGCTGGGGAGGAGAAACCCGCCGAGGGAGATCTACACCAGCTGTGCCACCTGCACCTGCTCTGTCATCTTTGAACGGGATACCCAGGTTCAAAGGGTGAACGGGTGCAATGTTTTTAGTGGCGGAGAGGGTGTCCTGCAACCCCTGGGAATACAAGAGGGAATGTCATTTACAAAGAGCATCTCATGAATGAGAATCAGCTTGTCCTTCAGCGTATATTGCACTTTGCATGAAACACTGAGACGAATGTCTTTGTTTTTGGCCTCGGTTTGTGTTTGTAGATGTTGGTGATGCATTTACATTTAGCAAATCATTCATTCTGGTCAATGTTTGCCTCAACTGCAGCTGCCGCCTGCTCTAACCAAACAATGGCTGTGATATGAACCTGTGAGATCTAGCGTGGCTGTGAAAGGTTATTGGCTTCTGAAAGCTGCAGGACACACTAAATTGACTTCATGCTTTGTATTGAGTGTTTACAGCTGGACGTGCCTCCTGAATCTTCTGCCTCTCGCTCATGAGCGCAGCCTGCATCACTTCCCATGTGACACACTGCGTGAGCTCCTCTGGAACAGGGTACTGGGCCATCTTGTCCTTCAGCTCTTTCTGAGAGAGAGAGGAAAAATACAATGTGTTTGTGTGTCAGGTAAAGGCAGCAAAGTCTCTTCGTCCACTGAAAGAACATGTTATTGTTTGAGCGCAAATCTTGGACATTTTAAAGGGAGGGTTCACCTAATATGGAACATGATGTCATGTTTACTCATCATCATGTAATTCAGATCGGTTTGCCTATTTTTTTTTTCTGTGGAACATGAAAAGAGAAAATCTCAGAATGTTGAAGCTGCTATTTTTCAATAGGGAATAGGGACTGGGACATGGTTTATTTTTTTTATTTTTTTTTAAGAAATAAATTAAATTTCAGTCAAAATCTACATATCAAAACATTATTTAAACATATATATGTTTAAATAAATACATGGAATTTGAAATACATGTTTTAATTCTACCATTCAAAGGTTTGGGTTGGTGACATTTTTTATTAAAGAAATTAATATTTACATTTAGAAAGGATGCATTCAATTCATAAAAAGTGTCAGGTAAGACATTTATAATGTTACAAAAGATTTCTATTTCAAATAAATGCTGTTATTATGAACTTCTATTAACTGATTTTTATTCATCAAAAAATCCTGAAAAAAAGCACGGTTTCCACAATAATATTAGTAAAAATTTTTACTGCCAAAATCAGTCATTTTATTTTAATATATAGTTCAGTCTTATAACTCTATACAGCGCAGGTCTAATGGTTGTTAACGTAGCTGATGATATTCAGAGTGTTAAACGACTTGGCACAAGCTGATTGGTTCATTCTGCAGATGCAGCCAATGAGCTTACTGCCTTTCATTTATATGGCTGGCTAGTATTCACTTGAGGTTCCTGCAGCATGTATTCAGAGTTTCTTTGAAACCCTCCACCTCCCCAGCTCCACCTGTATAGATCTGCTATGGGTTATTTTATACGCTATTTGTGCAGCAGCAGTCTGTCTTAAATACTTCAAAATGTTTGAAATATGAATCTGTGCAATCTGGAGTTCGACTGAAGTGCAAATTTAGTTTTAATTCACGCTGACCAACGAAAAGCTGCAATAATAAGAGATGCTTCATACATCGCTAAACTTTAGATGGTGGACTTTCTTGCCAGTAAAATTTTATTCAAATGTTGCTAATACTGTATATCTGTGCTTTAACATGTCTTCACAAGCTAAGATTTTAAATGAATAATGATGTACATTTCAGTCTGCTCCCCACACAAAGCACATGACTTCACAGAACTTGGAATAACTGAGTCATATGGACCATGGTTTTTGCAACGTTTTTGGTACTTGACAGTCACTGGTTACTATATGCTTACATTGTATGGAAAACATCTGCTCAGACCTTCTGCTAAATGCCTACTTTTCTGTTCCATGAAAAAAAAAGCCTTATATAGGTTTGGAACAATATGAGAGTGAGAAAATGTTTAAATCTTGGTTGTACCTTAACAGCAATACTCACCGTAGTGTTGTCCAAATCTTCCACTTGGTGGCAATACTGCTCCATAGCCATGATACGGTCTAACAACTCATTCATGTTCAGCTGAAGATGACAATATGTTCTCAAGTCGCACAAGTGTTTAATATTTATTAGCACAATTGTTTGATTAATGATATTGGTGTGCATGTGCAGTCACCTGGCTGAGCTGATTGTTCAGAGCATCAACTTCCAGTCTCAGATCGTCTCTGGACTCTTTGAGTTCCTGGATTTCCTTCAGCAGGTCTTGGATTAAGGCCATACACTGAGGAAGAAAACAGGATTTGAAATAACTTCAGTCTTTGAAGATTTAGAGGGTTTAATTTCATACCCCTCCTACTGGGCAACAGTAACTGGAAAATCAACACGCTCCTGGGAGAGAGAAAAAAAAACCATTATCCCTTTTGCCTGGACTTTGAGGAGGCTAAATCTCTAAAAGAGCACAGCTGAATCAGTTAAGCACATCCTCTGTGTCTCTTTCTTTGAAAGGTATGTAATATACTCTTTTGTGAGAGCGTAGAGAACTTCTGACCTTTAACCCCGACAGAGGTTACCATGACAAGGCCTGGGAATCACTCCTGAATCAAACAGGATGTGGCATCGCTGTCCAACCACTTTCTGATATGTGTGCATGACCCCTGATGTCTAACCTCGGTTACTCTTAGTGCTGTTTGTCTCCATGTGAGGCTCTGTTAGATGAATCAATTTGTCTTGGGTTTCCCTTATTAGTCTGAAGGGGCGACTAGTGTACGGAAAGACAAGTGAAGATCACTAGTGTATGAAATAGATGATTACACTGCCTATCAAGACTGTTACTGACTGTCCACACAAAAAGCGAGACAGTGTTGTGGATACTATTGGAAACATTCATAAAAAATGTCTTCCTTGTTAATGAATATACAACACTTAGCAAAAAAGTAGCTATTACATGCTGTTAACCTGTTTTACACAAAGCACCATATTAATGCAGTGTTTTTGGACACATGCCATGGTTATTTGGACATATATATGGTAATATTCTGGTTTTTGGGGACATAATACCAAGAAAATACCATTGTTTTAAAATTTTGATGGGATTTCCATCTTGTTTTTGGATATGTACCATGGAAATATGAAGTTTTTACATATTAACCATGGTAATACCATGACTTTGAGCATATGCTATAGTAATACCAAGGTTGTGGACATGTACCATGGTAATCATGGTAAAAAAGTGGTGCATCAAATGGTACACTATTCATACCTTTCGGAAGTACCGTGTGAAATAATAATATTAGTAAGAAAAATACTAAGCTATAATATTTCTTAGTAGTAAGAAATTAATACTTTTATTCAGTCCTGTGTTGGGGAGTAACTAGTTACATGTAACGGAATTACACAAATTTAAATGTAACTGTAATACGTTAAATGTAAAATTAAATTACAAAATTTCTTATGAAAATTTAAACAATTACAATATTTTCACACACAAATAGACTCAATTGATTCCTTTCCCAAATTACATCGCCTGTTCTAAAATATGAGACCCCAGTGTTTCAGTAGTTTAGGACACATGCTTATTCGATTAACTATTTTATTTCCTATTTGGGTTCATGTACCGTATTTTTCGGACTATAAGTCGCACCTGAGTATAAGTCGCATCAGTCCCAAAATACGTCATGACGAGGAAAAAAACATATATAAGTCGCACTGGACTATAAGTCGCATTTATTTAGAACCAAGAACCAGGAGAAAACATTACCTTCTACTTATTAAAACCAAGAAACAAGAGAAAACATTACCGTCTACAGCCGCGAGAGGGCGCTCTATGCTGCTCATCTCTGGCAGCATAGAGCGCCCTCTCGCGGCTGTAGACAGTAATGTTTTCTCTTGGCTCATTTCTCTCGGTTCATGACAAAATAATTTTGATAAATAAGTCGCACCTGACTATAAGTCGCAGGACCAGCCAAACTATGAAAAAAAGTGCGACTTATAGTCCGAAAAATACGGTATATGCTTTATTTTTTGAAGACTAATGGTAAGGTTAACCCGGTCTTCTTTAAATGTTTTTAAATTATTAACAGTTGAAAACATTCATAAGAAATTTACAAAAGTAATCAAAAAGTAAGCAAATGTAATCAGTTATATCACTTCAATAAATTGAAACAGTTACACTACTTAGAGAGGGTAACTTCTAATCTGTAACGTATTACATTTCCAAAGTAACCTTGCAAATCAGTGAAAAAAGTGATAGTAAAAACATTTAAAATGATACAAAAGTGACATTCTATTTCATAAAAATGCTGTCGTTTTGAACTTTTTATTTATCAAAAAATCCTGAAAGATTGTTATATTAATCAAAAATTATGGTAATAAATGTTTCCTAAAGGGCTCATATGATGCAATTTCGGTTTTTCCTTTCTCTTTGGAGTGTTACAAGCTCTTGGTGCATAAAGAAGATCTGTAAAGTTGCAAAGACTAAACTCTGAAATCAAAAGAGATATTCTTTACAAAAGTTAAGAGTCAACCACGCCCCCGTAAAACGGCCCAATCTAATGCCTTGTCGTACAGTGTGTTTGGTAGTTTGTGTCTGTGTGTTTACGCGGCACAATACGCAATGCAGCGCAATAGTAAAAACACTGTATAAGTCATTACAAATGCCTCGTTTGTAATGGGTTTTACTGGTTTTGTCTGGTCATGGCAGGAGACAGCATCACAGTATGTTAATGTGCGTAACATTTCTGTCACAAACGATGCGTTTTCAGAAAGGTGGGGCATAGCAGAGCAACAATAATGTACATTATTTGGAAAATAATGTTTTTTTTTTACCTTAAACCCATTGCATAACACCAAACACACAAAATAATGTTCTTTTTATCAACGTCATATGACCCTTTTAACCATCAAATCAGCATATTAAAATGATTTCTGAAAGATCATGTGACACTCGAATAATGATGCAAATAAATAGCTATAAATTGCATTTTAAAATAAATTCAAATATAACATTTATTTTAAATTGTAACAATAATTCACAATATTGCTGTTTTTACTGCATTTGATCAAATAAATGGTAAGTACGAGATACTTCTTTCTTTCAAAAAATCTTACCGACCCCAAACTTTTGAACAATAGTGTATTTTTGAACATCAGATAGTACAGTGTTCTCGCCACAGTCCTTTTTGTAAAGGACAGTTTTTCATGATGAACCTGACAGCCCATTTGTTTATGGTAATTAGGAATGATAAGAATCTTTCTAATAAGCAAACAACACACACAAGCTGTTTAACAAGTCGGACATCATTTGTTCTTTAACGACTTGAGTCATTTCTCTTCAGATATGTGCCTTGGCACAGCGTATCACCACACAGCCAAACAGTCCTGTGTCCCGTGTGTCACCACGGTCTCAGGGCAGAGTGCCCGTCTCTACCCCACACCCTCCGATCGGTTGCTACCAGTAACTGACAGTTGAAACAACAGAAGTGAATATAGTAGAGAACACCCTAACTTCATCAGACCTGGTAAAGAGCATGAAACTGAGTCACCGGATCCATCGGTTTGAGTGGTATGCAAACACCTAGTCAATCATTCCCATCTGGACCCCCCTCGTCAACCCAAACTGAGCACATCACTCCAACCAGCCGGAGTTTCCTGTGTGGTCACCGTGACACAGTATGTCTTAACTTTGACGCAAGCATTGCCGTGGACAACCTGCACGATGTGTAAGGTGAGTGTCCCGCTGGCTACACTCCATGTGTACAGAGGGCCACGCAGTCGCCCGTGCTCCTCATTCCTGTTCGGCCTCCCCAGATTCAGCTGGCTGCCGGGCCGCAGGGGTCATCCGAGGGCGCTGGCGGATAACCATGGATGACTCCAAACATGCCCAAACGAAACATTAATGATTAAGAAGATGAGCTGGACCTCCCCGTGCACTCACGTCACCAGACTGTTTGTGAAACAAGCGGCGGCTCTGCGGGAGGTTAATTACTGTCGACTTATCAGAGAATGGAGAAAGACGTGAAGGGGAGGTGATCACAGCTCAGGAGAGACCGAATGTCATGTGAGATGTGTCATACTCGCTATTAGTGCAACAATAGTATTGTAGTCAACTTTCCTATTAAATTTAAGACAGATGGGCTAAACTGTAGTGAGTGTCTACACTGTAAAAAAGTTTGGCATCGGAAACTATTTTCACTTGCTTGTAAATTTCACAACGAAACGCAAAGCGAGTAAGACTACCTATAGACTGAACATGCATTATGCACATGACATCACTGTTTTCACAAATTAGCATTTTTAAAAACTTAGCATTAAAGTTAGCATTTTCAGGTCCTCAAGGCACCATTGTCATGTAAAAGAACAGCTAAAACGTATTTTTAAAAATATTTTTCTTGTTGTAAATGGTCATGTAAATGCCCCATAAGTTACTAATATGCACCTTTAAGGTATTAATAGGCACACTTTAGGAGTAAATAAGGTGCAAAGGTGGACTTTTTGAAAAGGCAAAAATGGAAAAAATGTTTATAAAAACTGAAAAATATTTATGTAAAACACAAAACATCTTAATTAAAAGGCTTAATTTGAGACTATATGATATTTTATAAATGTACTTTTCTACCTAAGCAGTTATGGTCTAGTGTGACTCAATATGAATATAAACGTGTTTAATTTTCTATTCCAAATGTATATCTACTGTTCAAAATGTAGGGGTCATAAAGATTTATTAGTGTTTCTGAAAAAAACCTCTTAAGATCAGCAAGGCTGGCGTAAATTGATCAAAAATACAGTAAGAATATGATTATTGTAAAATAAATAATTCACATTTTATTTTTATTCAATATATTTTCAATTTAATTTTATTTAACTGTTTTCTAATATTTATTTATTTATTTCTGTGATATTAAAACTGAATTTTCACTATCATTACTCTAGTCTTCAGTGTCACATGATCCTTCAAAAACATTGCTGCTTAAGAACATTTCTTACTATTTATATTAAAACTGATACATTTTCTCAGCATTCTTTATTGAATAGAAAGACAGGGACATTGGCTATTTGTTTAGCATTTTTGGTCACTACGTACTTCCATTTGTGCTATTTCATTTAGTGCATGACTAAACATGGAATATATTAACCGGACGAGTAGGTGTGTCCAAACTTTTGACTGATACCTGATATCTCTTTGCAAAGCACAAGTCTGTTGTTTGCAACTCAACATTCAGCAAGCATACAGCAGAGCGCGTCTTGTGTGCACAACAAATGGATTCACTCTGCAGACTCTGTCATGATGTCTCCTCATACACCATATACTCCACATACAGTAACACAGCTGTGTAGAGCAGAACAGTGTTTGGACTGAAATGTGTCCATGTGGTGATCAGGAACTGTTCTTTGACGTCCATCACTGATATTGAAGTATCTCAGGGGTTTAGGGAGTGTGACAAACGTGCAGAACACGAGACACAGATGGTGTTATTTGAGAATGGAGCTCAGTGTCTGTCGCTCATTGTTCTGTGGTCTGTCATCAGTCATCTACAGCTGAGACACATGATGAAACATTCAGTCCCTGCAGACCCCCAGCAGAGGAGCAGCTCACCGGACAGACAACTCAACTCACAATACCTTCATTAACGTTTTTTTTCTTCTTTTTTTATTCAGACTTTAAAAAGGATATTTAAAATGCTTTTCAGTTTAAATACTTAAATATAGTTGAAAAAAGGCCATATTTTACTGTATTAAAATTAAAGATTTTTACACACACACACACACACACACACAAACATATACATATACATATATATATATATATATATATATATATATATATATATATACATATATATATATATATATATATATATATATATATATATATATATATATATATATATATATATATTTGATAGACCATACTTCACTCACGAAATAATTACAAAATATAATTACAGAATTCACATATTCAAATGTACAGGTTAATATTTGTTTCATTTTATCATTGTAATTTGAGAGTAGTGTAAGCTGCTTTACATATCAGGGAACGCACTAGCATAATTATTCACAATTAAAGTTGAATTATTCATTTTTTGTCACTGATGAAACTCCTTCTCTTCCTGTCTTTCAGTTCAAATCCAAACTAACATCCCTTAGGTGTGGACATTTCAAATGAACCAATTTAATTAACTGAAGTATTTAGATGATCTGAGTAAATGGTGTAATTACCAATACTTGCATTACTTGAGTAGTGCTCCGTCCTGATTACCAAGTGTTCGTTTTTAAAACAAAAAAATTATAACAGTAGTGGCCAAAAATTACTATTTCATCGGCTAAAAAAAATGGTTTTTAGTCAGTCATTTCTATGTTTTACTGTAGTGGGTCAGTAAGAAATATCAGTTTACATTTCCAAACATTCATTTTGCCATTAATTGTAATAATCCAGTGAGATTTGAGTCTAACATAAGCCAGTGCTCCACACTGATCATCATCAGTCTGTCTGGAATAACATGAAGAAACAGATCAAACTGAGACAGACTCAATCCTGACACATTACAGTAAAACGTAGAAATGATTGACTAAAAACCATTTTTAGCTGCTGAAAATACTAGTGTTCTAATCATTTTGGACACACTGTACAGTTTACAGTGCCTTGCTTTGTGTCCAAAAACTGTTCATATTACAGATTTTCAAATAGTTGTATCTAGGCCAAATTCAGCTTTCATTTCATGTATAAACCTCAATTTCCAGGTCCAGGGTCACATATGATTATCATTCACATACAGTACCTTGCTTCATGTCCAAAAACATAATGCTTCCACGCAATATGCCCTTTAAAACATGGTGTAATCACAGTAAATGTCCAGAAAACATGGTGTAATCACAGTAAATGTAAAGAAAACATGGTGTAATCACAGTAAATGTCAAGAAAACATGGTTTAACCATGTTAACCATAACATTATACCATAATAAGCATGACAGTAGTGTGTTGTGTGGAACAGTGCGTTACCGTGGTTTGCTTTTAAGATACTGTGGTACTTTTAAGCAGACCAGAGTACAGAGCAGTACATCCAGTTGTTTCCTCGTGCCTGAAGAGGTGATCTTACCTTGGACACCCCGTCCTCGTTGGCCTGCGTCTTTCTGCGGAGCTGCATGAGCGTCCACATGTCGCTGAGCGCGGTATCGGACCTCATGAGCTCCGCGGCGCTGGGCAGAGCCTCCAGAGCGCACATCTGCTCCTCCATCCGCCGCAGCTTCTCCTCCAGCGCCCGGTACGGCCTCGAAGAGTCCAGCAGCAAGGCTTTGTTCTGGGCTGGGCTGTCATGGTCGTGGTCCACCTCCTTCCAGGTAGTTGTGATCCTCTCAATCTTCAGGTGTCCCAGGAGGGCGTGCAGTAAAGTGTGCAGCGCGCCGAAGTTTACAGATCCGGCGTCTGGAGTCCCTATGGAGAGATCCAGCAGCTCGTGCAGGCTTATGTCGCTCGACATGCTCCTCGACGGTTTAAAAGACCAAGAATAAGGTGCTGTCAATCACAGATCTGGGTTTTTGAGTTAACGTTACATCTTTCCACACAGGTAGGCTACGCGAATTCCAATTCCGGCTGTTTTCAAACATAATCACTGAGTTTTAACGCTCTACGCTATTTTCTCATGTATGTGAGCATCGTAAAATTATACAAAGATGTTTAGTAGTGGCGTCTAAAGTCTGTCAGCGTTTGTTCATCTTTTAATTCGCACGTTACCGGCAGCTTTGCTTCGCTAAATTGCATCGAGATTGCTTTTCTCTTTACACTGTGCCCGCCTGCCGGCGATGCTGATTGGTTAAAATGCCTCGCGTCACTTGTCTTCTCTATCCTCAATGGATAACGTCTCTGTCGATCAACATTAATGACTTTCTGTTGTGAGCCTCAGCGTCTTGGTTGCTCAGCAACTGATTCCGTGGCATCATCGGTAGAGCACGTGAGAGCTGAGAGCGATGAACTGCACACAGATTTACATTATTTATATTTCTGAGGGAAATTATATAGTGTGATGATAAAAGTAACAAACAAACGGTTTTTCTCCGTTTTATTTTCATTACATAAAATATAAGACAACATTGGCCTGTACAAACAGCCATGGTGTACAAAACATGCATTCATAAATAAAATATTACTTATTCACGAAAAAAAACTAAACGAAACAAAATAATGCCGTTTTCTAAGCAGGCAATTAGTTATTTATTTGTTTGTTCTTTGTTGGTTTGGTTGGTTGGTGTTTCTTGGAGGAACTTTTGGAAATTTGACCTGGAACTTGACTATTTCTTCCGATGAATTTGTGCCAAAATAATAATAATAAAAAAACTGTATAAAAAATTGTGCCAAAATAATAATAATAATAATAATAAAAAAAAAAAACTGTATAAAAATAAAGATTTGTCATTATTGACATAAATCATCCAATCTAAATAATTATAATAATTTTTGTATCATATTCAAATTTTCCATGACAGGCACAAAATCGTTCTGTACAGTTATGTTACATTTTTATCTAAAAAGTATGTCACATTATTGTTACAAATGCTTTGCAGCAGTTATATTTACAAGCACAATTGTCCATAATAGATCTTTATGAGCTGCTGTTTAACCTTATCAAGATTGTTCTTATTAATAATATACTTAAAAAATACTTAAAAATAATGACTTGTACAAGTTACACGGTTTGTTGAGGTTAGGCAGATTTCTTACATCAAAGCCAACAAGATGTATTTCCATAAATGTCAGTTCAGATGTTTACTAAAACATATATCAAATAAAAACATGCATTATATATATATAATAAATGTAGATATTACAGATATATTAATATTAAAGTTATTTTGTGGGTAATAAGTGCCAAACATCAAGATGTTGTAAAGTCCCAAAAGAAGTGCTGAAATTATTAATATGCCAAACTTTGAAGTAGTTTGGTACAATTTATACTTAGAATATTTTGTTTTCTTTCAATTCAAAATAATAAAGTAATAATAAACATGATTCTTTCACAATTTATTAGTTCATCTTTTGTTAAAAGCATTAGAGTTTATATAAAACCATCATGAATACAACTATTCTATTTGTAAGCTCTTTCTATGAGCTTTCATCTTCTTGCCCATCCTTACTTATCATTGTCCCACAACAAAACACTTGTTACTGTAAAACAAATCATATAGCTTGCAAAAAGACATAGGCAAGAGTCAAAGGCTCAAAAAGGACTTTAATCCCATATATACATATATTTATAAAAGAAAACAGACCATTTTTACAGTACGATACATTCAAGTATAAGACCAGATTGTCACATTTTCCCTCATCATCCTATAGACTGCTCTGAACCAAATAAAGCCGAACCGTTTACACCATAATAAAGTACACGTAGCTCCTACGAATGAAGATCGTAACATACGTATTGTGAATGTATTAAGAAAAACTCTTTCTCAATGCATTATTATTTACAATGGCATGTTAACGTAAGCCCAGCTTGATATTAGTATAACTGCAATTACAAAAAAAAATATTCCCAAATCATTCTTTCTCTGTTTTCAATTGATTACATCAGCAATCGCTTTCATTGACATATTTGCTCATTTCACACAAATAAGGACAAACCTAAAAAAAACAATAAAGCAAATTTCTATAAAGAGTGCTTCAATCTTTGGCAAAATCGTTTTCTTAAAAAGGAAAGAAAGAAAATAAAGGCAACTGGAAAAACAATTAAAATAAACAAGACATTCTAATTTAACTACTGACTGTGCATTGAGTGTTTCATGCTGCTACTGATTTTGTAGTTGTGAACAAATCAAATAGTCTTTAATCATATTTCTCATCTCTAGTCTCACAGCGTAGTGTACATTTAAGTGATTCATTGCATTTGCACTAAGACTTCTTTACAATAACTGAGTTCAAGTAGTACCATAACTACTTAAAGGAGTAGTTCACCTAAAAACAACTCTGTCTTCATTTACATAACCTCATTTTTGGATTTCATGGAACACCAAAAAAAGCAACAAAATTCAAAGAGACCACATCTGACAAGCTCCAAAATGGACAAATAAAAAGGTGTAATGCACTACATCTAATGTTATATAATTAGTTTTCTTTGAGGATCAGACTGAAATTTAGGCCCCAGCTCGCAAAGCTCATTCCCCGTTTTCAGTCGGGTAAGTTGCGTTCATTTACGACACATACAAAGACCAATTGAGTTCGGCTGAGCCTCATGCAAAGTGTTTAAGCATGTTTAAATGTGGATTTGATTTTAGAGCTTTGACGAGTGGAAGGTTTATCAGCTTATATTTCAATATGTTCCTGAGACAAAGCAACTGTAGGGCTTCAGAAAACTTTTAATATAGTGCATGAGCAGTAAGGACCACTGCATGTTCATGTTTGTTTCAGTTCTTGACATCTGTGGTCACTATGAAGATTGAAGATGCATGAAGATTCTTCAGAAAACTCTCCTCTTGTTCCACGAAACAACTCCCTATGAACCTCAGTAAATCATGACAGATGTTTAATTTTTGGATGAATTATGTATAGAAAGTAAGAAAGTTGTGGAAAGATAATTAGACCACAGTTCCAGGGTTCTAGCATTGCACAGTATAATGCCTTGTGAAAACTTCAAAATCTGAACAAAACTTTTATTGCATTACAGCACTTTATCCTAGATCCCATATGAGGAGTAAACATATTTTAAGTGCAAGTAAAGAAAGTAAAGAGTCTACACAGCCGATTCACTTGAAAAGGAGAATACGTGGCCTAGACCAAAGAGCTACACCATAGAGGAAAATGGCCATTGAAGATGGCTTGTAGATCTGCTCACTGAGGCTGATGGCTGGAGATGAGACGTAGTTCTGGCACTTCAGTCCTTCTAACTCTTCTGATCAGATACTGTCATAATCTGAGCCCCGTCGACTGTTGATAACGCCCCACTCCACCACAAAGAAAGTAATGGTGCCCAGAAAGCCCGTCAGCACCATAATAAGCAACTGCCAGTGCAAGAGAAGATAGTTGCTGTAGAAGAAGGCTATCGCAGCTGTGATGGACTGCAGAGGTAGAAGAAAGAAATATAACGTCATGGGCAATAAACACACACTACTCATAAACATACATTTGTATAATTAAACATTTATTCTGACTAATACAATAAGAATAGAAGCTGAGTTTTCTATTGTGCTTTTTTTGATATTTGATGGAAATATAACCCAACCATTTTACCATAGGATTTTTACATCAAGCAATTTAAATAGATGTTAACAACAGTTTAATAAAAGAAAGGTTCAAACCTGAACAAATTTAAAGACTGCGAATGCTGAAGCACTGTCCTCCCGGAACAAGAAGCCCACGATGCTGATGAGCTGAGTGTTTAAACAACTATCACCCAGACCCAGCAGGAAACTGCATATCAGCGCCAGAGTTACACTGACAAAACAAGCCAGAAACGAGTTAATAAACAGCTAGTGCATCTTTATGTTTGACTCTATTTTCACTGCTCATCCTTGTTGGAAAGTCCTGTTCTTTAACTTGTCTCTTACCTGGGCTGGATAAAAGCTTGCATTTGTGTGCCTTCCTCTGGGGCCACAGGAGCATCATTGGCTATGTTGAGGAAGATGAGGAAGAATGCCACAATATGGATGAACAGGCCCAAAAACACCACCGGGTTTCTGCCGAAACGATTACACTTATCCAGGATTCCAAATAGTCCTCCTCCTGGTTAAGCAAAGTTTATTACATTTGCCATTTCCACAGAGAACTGAAGCACAATAATTGTAATCCACTGACTTACCAAGTATTTCACCTACACCTATCAAAATTCCAGAGAGGCCGATGAGACCCTTGGCATCGTCTCCTAATTGAGTCATGGCCCCTAAACATGTCCCATACACCCCACTGTAAAAGGTGAGCTCGAGACCTAGACAGATTGCAACCACATTGTCTCAACATTACATTTCAGGTAGTCATCTACATCACTATAAACATACATATCCCAATGTAGTTACTTTTATCCATATATTGTAGTAATAACTATGTTTGGATAATCCAGTGAACAAAAATGGTGCTTGTTTTTTTATTTTTATGTAACTTGCACACAAACCAAAGGAAAAGACGCTTTTTGTTAATAATAACAATTTTTGTTAAAAAAGACTAAAAACAGTAAATCTTACATTGCATACATTATTATATAGCATATAATAATATATTATTATTCTTATTAGTATTTAGAAGAACAAATCCCCCTGCTACTAACGGAATCCCCCAGGATCCTGTTTTGGGCCCTCGTTTTTTTCATAATGCGCTTTATTCATGCATGAATTTCCTCTGCTACCACACAGATTATATAGTGTATATTATTATTATTATTAAGTACATTATTATTATTATTATTATTATTATTATTTAGAAGCACAAATCCCCCTTATTCTAAAGGTGTCCCCCAGGGTTCTGTTTTGGGCCCTTTTTTTTTATAATCTGCTTTCTTTATCTGTCATTATAGTGTGAATTAACACTGCTACCAAACTGATTTTCCTTTGAGTGACTGAACTTACCAGAATACGCAAAGGGTATGCTCAGTAAAAGCATCTCTTTGGTCATAGCTAGCTGTATGGATTTCTCTGTTAAAAAGAGATAATAGATTTTATGAATGGAAAAAGAAGTTAATAATATGCTTTAAAACACAATTTTAATATATTTTATATAATTTACCACTTACTGAATGCATCGAATGCTTGAGAGCTCAGACTCTGGGATGGACTTAAAAGAATAACAAGAACAGAAAACAAGACAAAGAATAAACGACACCATAAAATATCTGGTCCAGAAAAATGTCTTGATTTGAAGAAGTGCCTAAAAATATACACTTACACCACAGAGCTACTATCAGAGATGTCTGCTGGTAGAGGTGACTCAGAAGCATCAGAAGGTGCAGGTTCTGGGTCTGGTCGCTGGATCAAGAAAAAAAGGAAGTTGCCTACCAGGCTGATGACCGTGAGTGTGATGAAAACTGTCTGACGGTCTTTATCTGACACCAAGACACAACATTTTTCAGCTTTTTTTGGCCAGAGACCTAAATTATAATTCTGTCTAACCATTCAGAAATTATTTTGTTTGTTTTGAGGTTTCTCATACAGTATGTTTTTGTTATACAAAATAAGCAAACAATTAATTTCAACCAATAATTAGTCACAATAATAAAAAAAAAAAAAAAACAATGTTTAGTTGTAGAGTGATTTACACCAAAGTCCTAATTTATTACATAAAACATACTCACCTGTTATGTGACTCTTGCCACGCCAGGCAAGAAATATGTAGAGATTACCAAAGAATAAGCTGTGAATAAAAGAGAATCAGTGAATCATTGTTCCTCGTGTTCTCTTTTTCCTTCCACACATACTTAATGGCAACAAGCAAGATTTACCTAAACTGCATCAATGCCCAAAATATTCCACTGTTTCTCCCAATGGTGGCATCTTTGGAGTTGATGGTGAGCAGATTCCCCTGGGCTGTCCAGAGCACTGCAAGACACAGAGTTAGCAGAAAGCTTTAGAAAGTGTGTCTACAAAATAAGATTTCATAACTGAGCTGATAATGATATCGCACCTGCAGCGGCGATTCCAAGCAACACAGATAAAGTGTAGAACGACGAGGTGTACGGATGAATGAAAACAGCAATATAACCACTAAAAGAGAGCACAGATTAAGGCTTTTTAATCATAAATTACTAATTTATTACTAAATTACTACTGCTATTACTAAATTAAGTCCTTTAGGCACTTACCTGTAAACAAGTCCACTAAAAAACAAAGACAACTGAGATCCAATGACAGCTATCACTGAGGGCGCTATAAGGTTCGACGCGGAGAATACGGCATAGATAATCGCCATGCTAGAAGAGAAGTGAGACGCATGTGTTAAAGGTGGGATTTTAAATGAATAGCGATCATCAAAATAAATACGATATTGCCATTTCATTGCGTTTTATAGAAAAATATATATAAAAAAAACAATACATCTCACATATGTACACACCTCAAAATTAATGTGCATTCATAATACAAAACTGATGAATGTTTTTATTTTTAAAGATTAATACTGTTCATTAAACAATTTAAATATCAATAAACAGAGCAATTCCAAGACTTATATAAACTGTATATTTCTTAACCAGTGTTACAACTACCCTAACATCACAGGTACACACACACACACACACACACACACACACACACACACATAATCCCCCAAAATAAAACATTTTGGCAAAATGATAAAATTTCTCAGAAAAAAAAAAAAAATAGAGTCTGTGCCGAATAAGTGTCAGAACTGTCACATGCTAACATGTCATATTCCTTTCTCTCTCTCTCTTTTTTTTTAGAGAGCAGACAGTTCTTCTTTGTTACATAACCACAGTCAGTGTGGAAAGTCAATTCATTAGATTACAGCACAACATCACATGACCTGATTTTCATCTTTAACTCGGCCATCATAAATCTCATTCAGAAAGGCCAAAACATGTCTCATGACCTGAGCAGAAATAGAGCACGACTGTGGGATTCTGAAAGTAAAAATCCTGTTCCTTATTTATATGTTTGTGCATACTTTGCAATGCACTTCAATTACAATTTTTGTATCATTTTTTATAAATTCCTATGTTAACAGTCTTGCAACTTTATATACTTTACATTTTTTAATACCCATTGAAAAAAAAGTGAATGAGAAAGTTACTTCTGACAACAAGGCCACTGAAAAGTGGTGTGTCGCTCTGATGACAGAAGAAGAAAAAAATACCTTGTGTAGCCACTTCCATGAAACTCTGTACTGTTGAAACTCTTTATTACGGTTTGCTGAAAAAGTGAAAAGGTTGGTTTGTATACACGCAAATCAGCTATGATGGCATTCATCAGATCATGCATTTCAACGTCTGAAAAAGCTCAAAACCTACTTCAATATTCCCGCAGGTGCCAAAGGCAGTGAACATCACCATGAATCCCAAACCCAGGATTATGATGTTGAGCAGGGTCTTTCCTTCTGGACTCATGTTTGCGTTCAGTCTTTAGCTCGATGACAACCTGAGACTAGTGAACACACAGACAGACGCGTCAAAGTCAAGTGACACCTGACACAACTGGGTAAAAACGTGACTGATCACTGCTTCCTCATGAGATCAAACAGCTCGCAAAGATCCTAATTTGTACCCAAACAGTAATCATACTACATGTGTGATGGGAATAAATCATGTTTTTCTTTAAATAATGCATCTTTAATAAATGATCACTCAGTCATATTATTTAGGCTTTTGAATGGAGACCCACTGGAGTAGTAACTGAGTTCAGTAAACTTACCGACTACTTGTGTGCGCTGATGGAAACAGCTAATTCATAATGTGAACACGTGCTGATCAAGGCGATTTCGATATGGAAAAACAAAAAACATTTTGTAAAGCTGGTAAACGTATATTTTTATATTTATTTCCGACTTCTTGTAAACGCTCTGCCTGTCTCTCAACCCAAAAATGTCTGTCATGTGACACGTGTCAGGTGACGGTGACGTCATCCTCCTCCTCCACGAACGGGTTTGTGGGTAGTGTCGTTTTTTGGGGGGGTGACTGAAACAAAAAGCTAAACTCTTCAAGTAATGTAACCTTACCGAACTCTATAAATTAATAAAGTATAGGCCTAAAAATTTTATGCAACAATGATTACTTAAAGAAATTTTAACAACGGATACAAATAAACTGTATTTTCTGAAAATAACTATTCATCAAACCAATCATTAAAAAGCTTTGTGTTAATTTTGACTTATTAGGTTATATTGTGATCTTAGATACAGAAATGTGCAAATATGAAAATATTCAGTCTCTCATTTTTAATGATTTGTGTAATAATGACTTGACACGAAGGTTTTGACTTGTCACTTTCCATTCCAAAGTCACTTAGGCCTATACACTTTATTTTTCAAGTGATGTCAAGTGACATTATCTGAAAAAATCACAGATGCAAACTCCTCACCTTTCAGTGACAACTCACTTTTAATTTTAATTGTTAGATCAAAATAGGTCACCTATGAGATTTGCTGAGATCAGAGGTGAATAAAAAAAACTAAGGGCCGGTTGCATAAACTGTCCAGACTGTCTTAAGACTGTAGTCATCTTAATTTTTTATTTCTTAAAGACTGGTCATAATATTTTTATTTCAGTGATGAAGAGGTAGATTGATCTTATTTGTATCTGAAAAGTTAGACTGATTATTGTTTCCCCTTGGAAACTGCTAGTTGGTCAAACTAGTTCTTAAAGAGTTAGTTCACCCAAAAATGTTTTACTCGCCCTCGAAGCATCCTAGGTGTATATGACCAAGCTCTATCATTGCATTCAAACAGTCCACAAGTCACGCTTATTCATAATAAAACGTCCCTCACACAGCTCCGGGCGATGAATAAAGGCCCCCTGTAGTGAATCCATGAGTTTTTGTAAGTAAAATATCCATAATTCAAATGTAATAAACACTTTTCTCTCACTCCCGGCGGATGACACTGGTGATTTTTCTTCATCTTCCCCCACAGTCCGAAGCGTCGGAGACGCAGTCGCTCCAGAAGCAGGAGCCGCTCTCGTTCCCATCACAGCAGGTCACGGTCACACTCCTATTCTCCCTCTCATTCCAATTCACACACGCCCCACAAGAGGAAGTCCTGGTCTCCTTCCAGGTCTAGGTCACATTCACGATCCACATCCAGGTTTCGTTCCAGAAGACGCACACCTGCGCCGTCAAACAGAGACTCTACAGTCCAGGTCAAGGTCTAACAGACAACCGAAATCTGCTGGGGAAGAAAGGCCTGCATCCTAGATCTCTTCATTGGTAAGAAAACACAACATCTACCTGTGCTGCAGTTCACAGGAATAATGTGCAGGACTATAGATCAGACTGGCAGTGGCATGGCACTGGTAGAGATGTGACTCTGCTCTGACAATGCTGCTATGATTGCTGTTGAACTCAAGCTGCTGAATCCAGGATGACAGTGTGAAAGCAGGGCTGTGTGGTGCAGGTTGAGCTGGTAGAGGGGTACATGATCCAGTTATCTGGTCCTGTTGGGGTGGCTTTGAAGCAGATGGGTGTTTTGGTGGTGCTGAGGTACGTGTATGAGACAACGGACAGACAGCAGCCTGCCTTAGTGAAAAGTAAAACAGAACTTGCTGCCAGCTGCTTACTTGAAGCTGGAAATGTGAATAAACATAACTGTGTTATGGTAGGAGTAATTTTATATCATGAACATAGTATAAAATTACCATGCTATGTATTTAATTAAAAAATGTGTCTTTTTACTTATTTGTGATTGATACATTACACACACACACAAACTGCCATTCAAAAGTTTGAGATCAGTAATATTTGTAATGTTTTTTAAAGATAATTCTCATCAAGGATGCATCAGAAAACTGTAAAATTGTGGAATTTAAAACAGCTGTTCTCTGAATATATTTTACAATATAATTTACTCATGTGATCAAAGCTGAATTTTCAGCTTCATTACTCCAGTCTTCAGGGTACACATGATCCTTCAGAAATCACTTTTAATATGCTGATCTATTATACATGTTGAAAAGTATTTTTGCTGCTTTATACACACACACACACACACACACACACACACACATATATATATATATATATACAGTACAGACCAAAAGTTTGGACACACCTTCTCATTCAAAGAGTTTTCTTTATTTTTATGACTATGAAAATTGTAGATTCACACTGAAGGCATCAAAACTATGAATTAACACATGTGGAATTATAGATGGAATTATAAACATAACAAAAAAGTGTGAAACAACTGAAAATATGTCATATTCTAGGTTCTTCAAAGTAGCCACCTTTGATTACTGCTTTGCACACTCTTGGCATTCTCTTGATGAGCTTCAAGAGGTAGTCACCTGAAATGGTCTTCCAACAGTCTTGAAGGAGTTCCCCGAGAGATGCTTAGCACTTGTTGGCCCTTTTGCCTTCTGTCTGCGGTCCAGCTCACCCCTAAACCATCTCGATTGGGTTCAGGTCCGGTGACTGTGGAGGCCAGGTCATCTGGCGCAGCACCCCATCACTCTCCTTCTTGGTCAAATAGCCCTTGATGCCTTCAGTGTGACTCTACAATTTTCATAGTCATGAAAATAAAGAAAACTCTTTGAATTAGAAGGTGTGTCCAAACTTTTGGTCTGTACTGTTTATATATATTGGAACCTGTGGGATACACTTTTCAGGATAAAAAGCTACAAAAGTATAGCATTTATTAAGAAAAAAAAAAGTCTGTCACTTTTTTTTTTATCAATTTAACTCATATTCACATTTGCTGAATAAAAGTGTTAATTAAAACATTACAAATCTTAATGATCCCAAACTTTTGAACAGCAGTGTGTATTTGTATATAAATATGAATATGTTAAAATATATAAAAAATAAAATGTAAAATAATTTATAATAATCTATAATTATACTCTTTGGATACATAATGTTAAACTGTTGCAACATTAGTTAAAAACAAAAAAGTATTAAACACATTTTTACATTATAAGACCAGTATTACAATTCTGATTCGGTGAGAAACACATAAGCCATTGTAAATTTGACCGTTATGAGCACATCTGTGCGGACGCCCTAGATCATGATACTGTCCCAAATCTCAGGAAACTGGCTTGTGTAGTCTTTTTCTTTTTTGGGGAAATATAATGCATTTTGTATAAAATGTGTAATTTTTGTGTTACAGTTAACTGGCTATTCATCATCTGGTTTCCCGGAGACTGTGTGCTTTATGTAATTGTTCCCTTCTTTCCCCATCTTTTCCCATGTTTCATCACACGTCTTACCTCAGTTTTGTGTTCTCTCAGGTCGGTCTCATCGTGTGACCTCTGCTGGAGCCTGAGGAACCTCGGACTGAAAACCCTGAATCTACACAATGGCTACATGGGCCTAAAGGTCATTATGACTGATTGGCATATTCAAACTGTTTTCTAGCTATACAGCTCTTTGTTCTTTCTATACATTGCTCCTATTTTCAGTGAGGTTTCTTTTTCAAACGGGTGTGTCCTTTTTAATTCGTTGAGGAGAACGAGAATAACAATTCTATTGGCCTTTTAAGGTAAATCGATGATTTGGTTGATGGTTATGAGTGTGCTCACTGCACCTGGATTGTGTCACTAAGACGCTGTATAGAAATTGATGTCGACTTGGCATTTGTGTTCAAATTTGTTGTTGTGCTTTATTTTTAAATGATTTGGTTAATGTGTTCTTATTACTGTATATTACAGTCCTGATGTTTTATTTATTAAAGTTTATTTAGCCTTTTTTGTGTGATATTTGGATTCTAACCCAATGTCTTGTGTATTTTTTGTGCACTAGGCGCAGTTGTCTATCTGTTGAGTTTTGCTGTTTAGCTGTTAAGATCCAGATGCAGTGCTGAGTGCTCGGCTGTTTCCGGTTGTCTCCAGATTTCAGCTGTGACAGGTGTGGTCAAGGTCAAGCAGCATCTGCAAATCCATTTGTTGGTGGCATAAATGCTGTCCTCTTACAAAGTTTGTTTACTTTGTTCCGCAATTTAGAAAATTGGAGTATCTTAAACTATACAAGGAACTTTGTTGTGTTGCTTTATTTTTGGATCTTCAATAAAAGGTCTTAATGTCATCTAAAATGTGCTTAAACATTTTGGTAAGAATCTGGCATTTTGAAGTGGAGGAGGAAAATGCAGGGCAGAAATTTATCAGGTCATGATGTAATGTGCTGGATGGCGATGGAAAAAACGTTTTCACATTATATACAAGTTTATAAAATTCACACAAACACACACACACACATATTAAACCACTCGTTTTGTTATAATCATCATTTGTACAGTGTGATTTCCTGGAAGCGTTGATCCAGCGAGATGGGTTTTGTTTGCATCAAACGTTTCTAATGGAACATTAATGCACTTCAGATCCCACTTAAGTAACAAGGCATCTATGGACCAGTCCGCACTGCAAGAAAAGAAATGGAAGTGGTTTTTAATTACGGAATGATGGCAAAAAATATTAAGCCATATGTTTCTGGAAGGTAGATGATGTTTGTCAGATCACCTTCTCTCCTGGTAGGTAGTCCAGAGCTGAGCATGAGGGTTTTTCCTCACAATAAAGGAGACAGTCACAAGCACATCTTCAAAATCTGTTCAAAGCAGTGTTCAATGCTTAGAAACCAGTGTAAGATAAAGAAGATAAGACAAGCGGGGAACAAAACTCACCTTCAGGTTCATAGAATACATCTGATCCCAAGATAACATCCACCGGTGGCAGTGAGAGGAGCTCTGGGGACACCTGTCCCCAGGTGAGTCCGATCACAGGTACGTCGGGGAGGTGGTTGGCGTCACAGGAGCGCCTGCAGTTTCTCAGGCAGAGGGGCAGCTCCGCACTGTCTGACAAAATCACACGCGCTCCACACTTGGCAGCCACCACACCAGACAAACTCACTCCAGCACCGAGCTGCAACTCACAGACACTCTTCATCACCCTCCTGATGTGCTGCGGGGCAATCTGACCCAAATTCAGTTAGCTTGAAACACTGTGGCTAACAACTATTTCTTCTTGGACTCTCCTCCCTTAGGATCAGGATTGTCCATGGGAAGCTTTGAAAAATGTGTGTTTTGGAAAGGTTGTACAAGACCAGTGTTGTGCCAGTTCATACTTAAAAAGAACTAGCTCAAAGTTCAGTTCACACAGATGATGAACTAGTGAACTAGTTCATGTTCATAGTTCATTTTTTTTTAAATGAACTAAGTTCACATATGTTAAAACGAACTAGTTCACGTTCATTTGTAAAATTCTTTTTAAGATAGGCCACTATCTTACTCAATAGAACCTCTTTACCATCCATTACCAGCTGCAAATCACTGCCACTCCAAAACTAATCAAAATTATTGTACCAATAAACAAGAGACAATTATTTATACATTTCAAGCTTTGTGTATTTGATGTATTTGTCATGTCTGTGTGAGGCATACACTGAGTTTCGTTAAGTTAGGATGTGCTCTAGTTGACGTGCAATGCAAGTGAGCGCGCGGGCACCTCCGTTATATTTGTTTCGTCGGCCTATTCATTAAATACAGGCAATTGGTTGATGAAAAGTTGATTAAAATTAAGATACAATTTATACAAAACGAAATTCACTTTAAAGAAAGGCTTTATATAACAACTTCAACTTCAACGGTCAAAATCATGTCTGACCCGCTCCATGTCTCATATTGCGCATCCTATCTTACTCGGTCATGCTGTTCACTTTTCGTAAATCAACATAAATGGAAAAAAAATAACATTAAAATATTTTAACAAATATGAAACATGCTTTTTTAATGGCTACAACAGTATAGTATGCCTACATAGCCTACTCTCTATTTGTACAAATTTCTGCACATTAATTTAATTCTGAATTTTGCACACACAAGTTTAAAGGCATTTGTCAAATCAAGTTCACGGATAATTGTGCATGTATTAGCCTAATCATTATGATACTAAAATCCTAACAAATAGGCTATGTACAAAAAATCAGATGAGCCCATAAAATGAACGGTTAAGCATTTTCCTCCCATAGAAAACGTCTCCGGTTACGCACGTAACCTTAGTTCCCTGAGAGGAGGGAACGAGACATTACGTATGGGGAAATCCATTTCCTCGAAATTATGAAGTCTGATTGAATAACTCTTTTGCTTGCAAATAGCCAATGGCGCCCTCGCCCTCACCTGATTGGCTGACAGCCATCAATATAGGTGACGGCGGGCGCCAAAAACCTCAGAATCTTCGACTGAACGAGAGTTATGAGGCTGGAAGGTTTTCCACACGGCAGGTTACGTAATGTCTTGTTCCCTCCTCTCAGGGAACTAAGGTTACGTGAGTAACCGGAGACGTTCCCTTATCGAGTCGGTCTCTCGACATTACGTATGGGGAACAATAAAACCCCCGCCGTGTGGGAAATACTGTCCGGCCCAGCTCACATCGAGCCACAGAAGAGCATACACTAGTTCTTACAGCGCATTAGCTCTAGATCGGGTACCGGACCTGGTTGAAACCCCTTTTGGCACAGAGCCAAATCAGCTCTTACACCATCGTAACCCAGTGCACCCAGATAAGCAACACTGGTGTGATATGGGGAAAATGCAGCAATATGTTGGTGCTTGGGAATACACTGCCGGCTTATAATGCGGCCATAATAAAGGTGCCACACTAGATAGTGAATGAATACCTTAACCGCAGCTATTGCTAAAAACAACTGACGCTGTCTATATGACCTGGTCGAAGCCATGGCTAGTGCACGCGCCAGGCAAGGCGTGCCATAACCTAGTCCAATGACTGCTCAACTTCCTCCTCCTGCACTGACAGCACATGTGATGCGAACGAGGGAATGTCCAATTTATAGAATCTCACAAACGTGTTGCGAGACGACCAGCCCGCTGCGAAACAAATGTCCTGAATAGACATGCCTTTCGCCCAACTCCATGACGACGCCAAACTCCTTGTGGAGTGGGCGTGCACTCCGATTGGGCAGGCGGTTCCCCGGGAAGCATAAGCTAGTCGCACAGCCTCCACTATCCAGTGTGATAGCCTCTGCTTCGACAGCGCGCTGCCCTTCTTGGCACCCGCGTAGCAGACGAAAAGCTGGTCTGAAGTTTCGAAACTGGCTAGTTCTGTTCACATAAGCACGTAGGGCACGCACGGGGCACAAAGCGCACTTCTGAGACACTGAATTACTGTCCTCCTTGGGGCAAAATGCTTGAATTTTAACTATCTGAGCTCTGAACGGCGTTGAGAGTACTTTAGGTGAATAGCCGCGTTTGGGTAAAAGTCTTACCATACAATCGTCCGGTCCAAACTGCATACACGCGCTGTTCACTGACAGGGCATGCAAATCTCCCACTCGTTTCCCGCAAGCTAGCGCGAGCAGTAGCGCCGTCTTAAATGAGAGCACTTTAAGGTCGCTAAACTCGGCTGGTTCAAAAGGTGGGTCGGACAGCGCACTAAGCACTAACGACAGGTCCCAGACCGGCATCTGACGAAGGCTGGGTGGATTAAGCCGCCTAGCTCCCCGAAGAAAACTCGTTATAAGGGGGTGCCTCCCCACTGAATGGCCGTCTAGCAAGTCACGAAAAACGGCGATAGCGGCCACGTAGACTTTCACTGTAGATGGGGTACTGCCAGCATCCAGACGTTCCTGTAGGAAGGTCAGAATAATGGAGATATCGCAACTGCTGGGGTCTTCATTTTTGTCAACACACCAGTTAGCAAATACTTTCCACTTCAGAGTGTATAAACGCCTCGTGGAAGGGACTCTAGCCTCTGCTATTGTCTGCAGCACTCGCTGATATACTCCACGCTGATCTGCCACACATGCAGGTCCCAAAGCTCTGGGTTGGGGTGCCATATGGTGCCCCTCGCCTGGGACAAGAGGACCCTTCTCGGCGGGATCCGCCACGGGGGAAGCCGCGATATGTTCACCAGTTCCGGGAACCACGGCTGGTTGGGCCATTTGGGTGCTACCAGGATCAACGCACATCTCTCCTCCCTGATCTTTTGCAGCACCAGCGGCATTAACTTGACTGGGGGAAAACCATACTTCCGTCCCTTGGGCCAGCGGCTCGACAGCTCGTCTCCCCCCAGGGGGGATGCTGTCAGCGAGAAGTACAGAGGGCAGTGGGCGTTCTCTTGCGACGCAAAGAGGTCGATCTCCGCTTTGCCAAACAGATTCCAGATCATATTTATCGTTTGCGGATGGAGCCTCCATTCTCCGTGTACAATGCCGTCCCTGGACAGCATGTCGGCGCCGCAATTCAAACTGCTCGGTACGTGCACTGCTCGAATCGACAGAAGTACCCTGTCTGTCCATAACAGCAGCTGTCTCGCTAATCCCTGCAGGGATCGCGAACGTAAACCTCCCTGGCGATTGATGTGCGCCACCACCGCCGTGTTGTCCGTTCTGATGAGAACATGACGGTGTTTCACAAACGGAAGGAAACTCTGCAGTGCTAGATGAACCGCTTCCATCTCCAAGCAGTTTATGTGCCAGCGCGTCTGGTCCCCTATCCACGTACCGAATGCTGGTCTGCCATCGCATAGGGCTCCCCAGCCTGATAGTGAAGCATCCGTGGTGACCACTACACGTCTGACCAGTCTGCCCATAGCAGCACCCTGCTCGAATATGGTCGTGCCGAACCAAGGCGCCAGAGTCTCGAGACATGGATTCTCGGCTCTGACAGCTTCGCGATCATAGTGCGCGAGTCCAGTATCATACCCAGGAATGTGATATATTGGCGCGGCTGCAGCGTGCTCTTCTGAATGTTCACAAACAGCCACAAACCTGTCAGATGGGCGAGGAGTCTGTGTTTGTGTTCCTCGAGAGTGCTTCTCGACCGTGCGATGACTAACCAGTCGTCGAGATAGTTCAGTATGCGCATTCCACTGAGCTTCAGGGGAGCGAGCGCTGTATTCATGCACATTGTAAATACACGGTGAGCCAAAGTATAACGCCACCCCCTCAAATGCAAAACGCAGGAAGCGCCTGTGATGTGGGGCTATCTGGATGTGGAAGTATGCATCCTTTAGATCCACTGCAATGAAGTAATCGTCGGGCTGAATGTGCGCGAGGATCTGCTTCACTGTTATCATCTTGAACGTGCATTTCGCGAGCGCTTTGTTCAGTAATCTCAGGTCTAAAATGGGGCGCATACCTCCGTCCTTTTTCGGAACTAGAAAATAACGGCTGTAGAACCCTGAATTTCTCCGTTCCTCGGGCACTATCTCTACTGCTTGTTTGGCCAGGAGAGAGGATATTTCTGCTCGTAGCAGCGGGGCGCTCTGTTCTGATACTTCTGTCATAATCACACCGCCGAAGCGGGGTGGTCTGCGAGCGAACTGGAGCGTGTAGCCGCGTTTTATCGTGTTGATCACCCAATAAGATGCCGCGGGGAGCGTGGCCCACGCGCTCAGATGACTCAATACAGATGGTATTAATGCATGCTGCGGCGGGGGCTGTGCGCCAGCCACCGGGGAAGCATTGACCGCTATATGAATGGCAGGTGACTCGTCCACGGCTTCTTGCACGGGAGCATACAAAGCCACCTCCTCGGGTTTCCCCGAGCTTCCGCTTTGCGAAACGTCTCTCGGGGGAGAGGCTTCGCTTATGTAGCCGGTAATAGTAGAGGGAGGAAGAAAGCTCTTTTGCTGAGGCATGTAATGCATGTTTATTGAAACAGAACACAGCGGTTTCATTATCACAACATTCACATCGTTGACGAACTCTGGGCGAGAACACGCCCTCTTCGCTGCGGGTCCGACGAACACGTCCCGCGCTCTCTTCCCCCTGGCACGAGCATCAGGAACGCTGCTCCTTCTTGCCCGCTGGGCGCCCTTGGCTGCTAGAGGCCGGTTTAGCGCCAAAACGGGGCTTTCTGGGCTGCCTCTGGCGGAACGGTGGCTCTGGCTCACGAACGCGCGCCTGGTATATCCCGCCGGGCGCTGCGCTGAAGAAGACCTGGACCTCGCTGCAGGGGGGGCTTGAGACCGTTTCGGCAGGAGATGAGGCATCATCTTAGACTGCTTGACGGTCTCGGCGTATTTCTCCGAAAGAGATTCCACCGCGACACCGAAAAGACCGGTGGGGCTCACCGGTGCATCTAGGAACTGCCTCTTTTCGGCATCGCGCATGCCAGACAGCGTCAGCCACAGATGGCGATGCAGGACCACAAGGCTGCTCATATTGCGGCCGATTCCCTGCGCGGCCTTCTTCGACGCCGCGAGAGCTAGATCCGCCGCCGTGCGCAGCTTCCTGAGCGACTCTGGGTCCGGGCTTCCCTCGTCCAGGGACCCCAGGAGCCGAGTTTGGAAGACCTGCAGGATTGCCATCGTGTGGAGGGCAGATGCTGCATGTCCAGCCGATATGTAAGCCTTCTCGGCGATGTGAGCAGTAGCTTGATATGGCCTAGAAGGCAAAGAGAAGAAGGCCGAGAGAAGACGCCAGGTGGGCCGCGATAGCATCCTCGATGGGAGGCGGTCGCGCGTATCCCAATTTCTCCGCCCCTTCCACCGTCGTCAGCAGCTGGGTCCCCTGTGCATGGACTCGGGCTGAGTAAGGGGAGCGCCATGACCGGGTGAGTTCCTCGTGGACCTCAGAGAAAAAAGGCGCGGGTCTCTGCGGGGCTTCAGCCTGGCGGCCCGCGCCGAGGAAGGAACCGTCCATCCATCTCTTAGACGGCAGCTCCTTGGGGGCTGTTCACTCCAATTCCATATCTGCCACCGCCTCCGTGAGGATCGCCATAAGCTCGGCATCTAGCGATGTGGGGGCAGCTTCAGACGGGGCCTCGGACCACGCTCCCAGGTCTGAGGCATTAGTAGACATGGCGTCGTCCTCGTCATATCCAAACGAGACCATTTACCGTTGCGGGTAACGGCCAGCCTTGCACGAAGGATCTTGATGGGAAGCTCCTCACAGGCACGACATCCCGAACCTTCGAATGCCGCCTCTGCGTGAGCCCGACCCAGGCACAGCACACACTGCTCGTGTGCGTCAGGGAAATCAATGGGCCCACCACACATGCGGCAAAGAGACATTATAAGAGAAAAATCACCGGAACGCGAGAGGGGATAATTTTCCACAATTTCCGCTCTGTATGCGTGAATCCACGGCGAAACCAGACTCAAGTGAAGAAAAATGATTCTGAGGTTTTTGGCGCCCGCCGTCACCTATATTGATGGCTGTCAGCCAATCAGGTGAGGGCGAGGGCGCCATTGGCTATTTGCAAGCAAAAGAGTTATTCAATCAGACTTCATAATTTCGAGGAAATGGATTTCCCCATACGTAATGTTGAGAGACCGACTCGATAAGGGAACCATTATAAGAACGCTTAATGTGGCTTAATGCAGATTAGAATGTCCCCTTATTATGTCGAAATAACGAGATATCGACTGGACTGTGTCCACCGGGGTCTCCTTTATGATCAGCGGAAACGATTTTTGCTTGTTTGGGATCTGACTGTCCAGCCTATTTGAAAAAGTTAAGCAAACTTTCCTGTCTTTTTGACATTTTTCCCCTGCGCGAAAAGATCGAGGCTAACAGCAATCTCAACTAGTACAACAAGCGCGCAAGTCATGTTTCACAAACATTGAACACTACACAAACAGTAATTTTTTTTTTCATTTAGGCAATAAATTTTAGTGACACAGGAGGTGCTGGATCCAATGTCGGAGGTGACGGAACATGTTCTGGCTCAAATTTAGCCCTGGTAAAACCTGACTTTTCAAATGAGCGTGAACGTGAACTGCGCGTGCTGTTCATTCCTGCCAGAGTGAGCGCCGCTCTCGTTCACGTTCATTGTATGAAAAGTGATTCGTTCAGTTCAGCGTTCGGCGAAAATATGAACGCGTTCAGTGAACGTTGTTCATTGAACGCGTTCATGCACAACACTGTACAAGACTATATGTTAAGGTCTGTCATATTAGCTAAATGATGCAACTATTGTCAATAGTGTAGCGATGCATAAAGCCCAGTTCAAACAGAAGTCATTTTCATAACAAGCAGCTTTCTATTGGTCAGTGCAGTAAATACACATGAACAGCTTGAACAAATTGCAAAATCTTCATTGAAAAATCTTTCGCACTAACGAAAATTTCCCCCAAAATGCACATGAAACTTTGGTGTCAAACTGAGCCCAATTGGTTTCCATGCGATTTGCCAAAAATCTACATTTTAAAATACAGCAAAGAGTCAGGGGAAAAAAATGATAATAAACATAGATAGCCTTTATTGTAGCTTATCAAAAACTAAAATATTAATTAAATGTATGATTTTATTCTAAGATTTGAAAGTCATCTTCTGAAGAAATGTTTTTGGTTGTTTGTTTTGGTATAGTCACTACATGTAGTTATAACAGAAATGTTTTTATTACGAATGTTGAACTAAAAAAATAGGTAATGTTTGGAATAGCGATTTTGTTAAAGTGCACACTCTGAGTTTTAATTTCAGGGTATTCTAATGAAAGTGAAAAAAGAAAGTGTGAAAGTGACGTGACATTCAGCCAAGTATGGTGACCTATGATGGTGACCCATACTCAGAATTCGTGCTCTGCATTTAACCCATCCAAAGTGCACACACACACACAGCAGTGAACACACACACACACACACACACACACACACACACACACACACACACACACACTGTGAACACACACCCAGAGCAGTGGGCAGCCATTTATGCTGCGGCGCCCGGGGAGCAGTTGGTGGTTCAATGCCTTGCTCAAGGGCACCTAAGTCATGGTATTGAGGGTGGAGAGAGAACTGTACATGCACTCCCCCCACCCACAATTCCTGCCGGCCCGAGACTCGAACTCACAACCTTTCGATTACCAGTCCGACTCTCTAACCATTAGGCCACGACTTCCTAATCATGATTGTACCCCCTTCTTTAATACATACCCAAAACAAATTAAGATAAACCTGTACCAGAATGACCGGAAGAAGAAGGCATGGAGAAGGCTTGTAATCATCTCATGATGGACCTAAGAGTGTGTTTCAGCGTTGGCCCCCTTTAAAGTGATAAGTGTGACCTTGAACAGTAAGTTTAAGTGACTAGTGTGATGTGTTTACCTCAAGAACAGTCTTGTGTTGTAGTTCACTCCTCGTCTTCCACACATACTGAGACAGGACCACAGCACAGGGCCAAACATACATCCCATAGTGTGGATCAAGAACCTGAATTACAACAAAATTTATTGTAAGATGGTTAACAAATCGATTACATAAAGTGTTAAAAACTGTGCTGTACCTCAGGAATAGACACAGTTAAGGACTGAGAGCCTCCACAGTCCTCAAACGTGAATGATTTCTCTACTAGCGTCAGAGAAGGCTCATCCATAGTCTCTTGCTGATGTTTTACCTCACTGTACTTGACAGGGACCACATCTGTTTTCAGCTTTCCAGAACAATTCCGGCCATTAAACACATCCAACCAATCACACAGACACCAGTGCGTTCAGGCGGCCTCTTTCTCTTGTTCTATTGGATCTCAGTTTGCTGGACAGCGTCTCAGCCAATCGGATTCCAAACTGACAGCGCAGTGCATAAAGCCAGCCAATCAGATTGTTAGATTCTTCCTTGGGGGCGGGAAACAAGCTAATATCAGTTAGATTGCGCCATAAGGCATGAAAGAAGCTTGCTGCCACCAGGTTATCTAACTTTAGTTTATTGTTATCGAACCCTTCAGTACATCAACCGCCTCCAACTCTGCCATAAACATAACTTGATTCCTGTATTGCGTAGAGCCCTGTCGACAGCAAAAGAGCTGCAGGCCTCCAGTGACTGACTCGCCGCTTCAGTCTCCATATAGACTTCCATCATATTGCAGTTAGCTCGCGAGCTACACGCGCTGAATCGCTGAAGAATGAACCATAAAAGTAAGAAACGGATCAAAGAGGCGAAGCGGAGCGCCAGACCCGAACTGAAGGACTCGAGCGACTGGACCAAACACAATTACTGCGAGAGCTTTGATCTGTCGCACCGGACAGTGAAGGTAACGACGTTTACGCCACAGAACGCGTAGCCTAGACGTTACCGGTAACGCTGGACGCTACACGTTGGCATCTTGTAGTTTGTTGTTAAAGGGACACGGGATCTCGGTTTGGTGGCGGGAGCCCGTGTCTACGTTCATCCGCGCACGTACGCACTTCCTCGCGCTTTAAAAGTTCACCGTTGCTCGAGCCGTCGAATAGTAATGAACACATCTCATGTTTAGGATAAATGTGTTCTGTATTCGTCATATTGAGGTGTTTTCAGAAGAATTGAGAGGTTTCTGAGATGTATGCAGTATTATGGTATATAATAACACAACAGCGGTTCTGACTCAGGGGCCCGGGGCCAGCTAGGAGGCATAAGCACACTTACAAGGGGCCTAAAATGTCTTTGGTAAAATCTTTTGGGTAATTTCGGACTTTATTTTAAGGTGTCCTTGTTTTTTAAAACAAAAAAACAAGTGCATTGGAGTCAAAAATACAGTGGTAGTGTATTTCTTATAAAAATGCTGACCTCTGAAAAGCACAAAAACCAATAATTGGTCGGTACCACTTATGTACTATATTCTGAAGCCGTACAATCATACACACCAACAAAATAAAGGTGTTTGGAGAACATATGCCGTTGACATCAGTCCTGACTTCTGGAGTCTTATTGCCAACTGTCATGATTTTTGAAGCTTGCGAGATGTCTCTGTGAAGTGCTGTTTTATATCAAGTCCTCTCCAAAACCAGATTAAGGTCCCATCAGCTCTGATGGATGTTCGTTTGCAGTTGAATCATTGCGTATGAGGTTCCTGTGTCTGTGAATCTTCATGGAGTGGCTAAAAATAATCTGACCAGCGAGACCCGAGCCATTTTAGAGACCCCGTCCTGAGGCGAACGGTGCGCTGTTGCCCTTTTAGTGTAATGGGGTCCTTCGGTTTATGGAGTTTTTATTCAATTCCCAAATCATAAACCAAAGGGGTTCTAGATCTTTTTTGGAGAGCTAGGACTTTATTGTACTGGCTCAGAAACCCAGAACATGTTTTCATGAAACAGTAGTTCATGTGACTGTATTCCTCTAAAATACACAAAAACACCATAAATTAAGTTTCACTATAAAGTATTGTATAGCTTTGAGAAACTGACCAAGTACTAATATCTTTAAAAAAAAAGACGATCAACACAGTGATGCTGGGGTTTCATGGTCAAATGCATTTGGTGGTCTCCTAAAGATTTTGGCTTGGTCTACTGTAAAAAAACAAAAACTGACTTGGTTTTAAATCACATCCAAAAAATCCAGAAAATAAAAGCGGCTTGCCTGTCTTTGTCCAGGACAATGTGGAGCGAGTGGACGCTGGGCGTCTCAGTCCAGAGGAGTTCATTCAGCGGTTTGAGAAACCCTATAAACCCGTCGTTCTGCTCAACTGCCAGGACTCGTGGCCCGCCCGGGAGAAGTGGACTTTGGAGCGACTCAAGCGCAAATACCGCAACCAGAAGTTCAAGTGCGGCGAGGACAACGATGGCTTCTCGGTCAAGATGAAGATGAAGTACTACATGGAGTATTTGGAGTCGACGCGTGACGACAGCCCCCTCTACATCTTCGATAGCAGTTTCGGTGAACATGCGAAGCGCCGCAAGCTTTTGGAAGACTACCAGGTGCCCGTTTTCTTTAGGGACGACCTCTTTCAGTTTGCAGGGGAGAAGCGCCGTCCTCCGTACAGGTAACGCTTCCTTTCTTTCCATCACTTCTCAGTGTCAGCCGTGCTGATTTTAATATACATCTGATGCTTAACAAGCTTTGGTTTAAAAAAAAAAACTAAAACATTAGAAGTACTTTTTTCCCCTTTTCTAGTGATAACTATTAGAAATGAAACCGTTACCAGGCATAATATAATAATGAAAATGATACATTTATAGTTTGATATAATCAGTGTTGGGCTAGTTACTCAAAATTTTTTATATTACTCATAACTTGATACTCCTTTCAAAAGTAATATTATTACTGTAACAAGTTACTGCCCAACACCCAATTAGTTATTACTTTTTTGTTGAAAAGAAATGACATTTTATATGTATTGAAAAGGGGAAAATATGTAACAATTTAATTAACTTTATTGAAATTAAATATTATATAAAAAAATTGTTTTTTTGTAATGATTTTATAGTGTTTGTAATGTATTTATAAGCATTCAGACTATTAATTCTAGTTCATGTATGTTTTTAGTTCATCAAGGTTGTTTTTCATTCCCGCTGCTGTAGGTGGTTTGTGATGGGACCGGCCCGCTCTGGAACAGGCATCCACATTGACCCTCTCGGCACGAGTGCGTGGAACGCTCTGGTGCAGGGCCACAAGCGCTGGTGCCTGTTCCCCACCCACACGCCCCGCGAGCTCATCAAGGTGACGCGAGAGGACGGGGGAAACCAGCAGGACGAGGCCATCACCTGGTTCAGCGTCATCTATCCCCGCACACAGCAGCCCACCTGGCCGGCCGAGTTCAGACCGCTGGAGATCCTTCAGCACCCCGGAGAGACCGTGTTTGTGCCCGGTCAGAGCCCATTTTACACACATCTATTGTCCGTCAACAAGCTTCTCATGTTTAGGAACTTTCACGAGGCAGAATTATTTCATTTGACTTTCTGTTTCACAACTTCTAAAGTCATAAATCGGGTCAGTGTTATTCACACAACACTTACACACCCTTTCATACCTGTTTTGTTGGACTGGTTTCAAAATGTTTTACTGACAGGTCAGTCTTGTTCCACTATTTTTTTGCTGAAGTGGATTATCAGCTCTAATATTTATCCCGTATATAATTATAATAATAATATGTTGAGTGTATTATGAGTGAGTAATGCCTCCCTCAACATAACTTTAAACCACATGGCATTCAAGCTTCATGCCACGCGGTGTTTATGAGGCTGGAAAAGGCTTTGTTAGTCTTGCTTATCAACTTTAAATAGATGTTGGCATTACAAAGAAACCATCTGAGTGCAATTTAGCTGCTCAGGTCAGTGAAAACAAAGTATGTAGGAGCCTTCTGCTCATAAGACCTAAACCCATAACAGAGAAAACACTTCACCCATCTGAAGAAAACCATCTGACTGATACAGACATGACTTTATTGTTCACAATAAAAGTTTTATTTATGTTGGAATTATTTGATCATAAGGCTCTTTTAAGTGCCGATTATGGCAGAAATGTATTATATAATAATTGTAATGCTTATGTTGATTATATCTAATCCGCATTAGTGATGCAGAATGATAATAATGCAGTTCATATCCACAGTTTTGTCAAAATAGTAGATTCTTGTGCAACAAATCATGCAGCTGTGATTGTAATACATTCTGTGTTTTGTGTAGGTGGATGGTGGCATGTTGTCCTCAATCTGGACACGGCTATGGCTGTGACCCAGAATTTTGCGAGCACCACTAACTTCCCCATCGTGTGGCACAAGACCGTGCGAGGTCGCCCCAAACTCTCCAGAAAGTGGTACCGGTAAGACCCTGCTCTGTACACTGATTACTTTTAATATTTGCTGCTCTTCAAATGGGCCTTGTTTATTGGTTACACAACAAATAATTTAACCCCTAACATGGTGTATAAAAACCAAAATTAGTATTGTGTGTCATGGCCAATCAAGCTGTAAGTGTGAAATGTGTGGGTTCGTGATATTTCTCGTGTGTCTTAGGATCCTGAAACAAGAGAGGCCTGATATTGCTGCTCTGGCAGATAAAGTGGACCTGCAGGAATCAACAGGCATTGCCTCGGACAGCTCCAGTGACTCGTCGTCCTCTTCCTCCTCCAGCTCCTCCGACTCTGGTTCAGAGGTACAGCTTGTTCCTGTGAAGCCCACACACACATGAGCTGCCGAACACCTTCTGACCCACCATGTGAACAAGCTCTGTGTAATTAGACAACAGAGCTAATAACAGCTGATAGCTTAAGCTTTTTCTTTTCAACACAGATGGGGAAACAGGGGCAGTACAGTTAACACAAGCTAGAGGGCGCAATGAATTCACATTGAACAGTACAGTGCATCATGCATAGTCACGTTTTGATTTAAATTAATATTCAGATGTCAGAAATGATTTACAATCCTTAAAGAAACCTTTTAGTGAAGTAGTCATATCTGTCTGCCTATCTACACAAAAACACACTTATAATAGTAATAATTAAATGCATATGACAGCCTGAATGTAAACAGGACTTATTAAAATGTCACTTATTTTTGATAGTTTGGTTCTTCAAGAATGCGATAAAAACAGTTTTCAGCATTGATAATAATCATAAATGTTTCTTGATCAGCAAACAAGCTAATTTGAATGATTTCTGAAGGATCGTGTGACACTGAGGACTGGAGTTATGAAAAAATTCAGTTTGGCATCACAAGAATAAATTACATTTTAAAATGTATTTAAATAGAAAACGTTTTTTTTAAATTGTGATTATTTCACAATATTGCACTTTTTGGTTAAATAATGCAGCCTTGGTGAGATTATTATTATGAATATTCCCAATCCCTTTCTTTTATTTTTATACTAAATTTACCCTGAATCAGAGGAACCTTAATTTCAATCAAAATTAACTTTTCTAAATTAATACATTTGTTTAAAGAAATATCACAGATTGTGAATCTAGTTAAAACTAACCAAGGCATGTTTTTGACAGTAGAATATTAGAACATTTTCATCTGTTCTCATTAAATCCCAATGAGTATTTTTTTATGTTTATGTGATATGCTTTCATCCTCCCATTTGTCCTTTTCCCTGAAGGCTGACTCGGGCTCTGAGGGCGACGCCATGACCCATCGCAGAAAGAAGAGGAGAACCTGTGGCATTATGGGGAACGGTGACATCACAAGCCAGGATGACTGCGTGAGCAAAGAGCGCAGTTCGTCTCGGTGACGTCCCACTCGACAACAGAGGGGCTGCAGCCATAATGGTCTCCTAGACCATGAAACGTGGCGTTCTCTCTGTCTGTAGCCCTCAGGAGACTCCTGTCCAGTAGATAAGAGGTTCCTGCTGCGTCACGTCTGGGCACATGATAACTAACTCAGCCCTAGTGTGCTTTTAGAGATAAACACCAACAAAATATCCAAATATGTGCTTGCTGGAGGAGCGTTGCATGAATGAGTCAACAGCTGTGTGTGGGAAGAGAAGGGACAGCCTTCTTGCTTTGCCTTTGCTGATGTCCGGCTCTGGACAGGAAGCTTGACGTCTCCTCCTGTCCCAGTGCCAACATCTTTAATCTGCGTTTGATTCAGAACAGATGCCGTTTTTGTATTTCACAGGGGTTATGTGCAGATTTGTGAGCGATGTGTTATGACCCACCGTACACCTGATGTGTAATGCTGCCTTTAGCTCTTTGATTCTCGAAAATAGATTATTTTATTACTGATTCTACTTTATTCTTGAGCTGCACTTAAACATGGGTTTCTTGTCTTTTGGTAAAACTAGCCCAGTGTACTTAAAACTGTTAAACCACAGTGATTTGTGGTCCCTTTTCTCACTCTTCTAGATAAGAATTTTGATTTAAAAAGTCTCAAACTTTTAATTAGAAGCCCATTCTGAAGCGCCACATGAAATGTGAGATATATATATTTCATCATTTGTGAAAACAGAACTCCCATTTTTAATAATTTTCAGAAAATCACGTTTTTCCATTGTGCATTCCAGTTAATCTCAATCAAATTGCAGTTACTTTATTTTGATTAAATAAAAAATACAGCTAACTAACGCAATAAAAATAACGTAAAAACATGGTTTTTGTAAATAAAAAAAAATGCAGTTATCTGTTTTTGCAAATAAACTCTTCATATATATCTATCGTTTGCGCGAATTAAGAATTTGCTCCAACAACCTATTATTTCCCTTTTTCGCCTTGTCTAATTCGTTCCCTCATTTTAGTAAATTGTGGCTGACGTCGTATTAATTTGTTCCCTTGTTTCAAATTGAACAAAAAATTTACTTAAAATTAGGGAACGAATTAAAAATTTGTGTAAATGGTAAATATTTTATCGGTATCTCATGTGCGAAGCTATCCATTACCTTAATAACATTATAGTGGAGCCAAAAGTGTGAACGCACCTTTACTTCAGTTGGAACTACTGTGAATGCGCAAAATGTGTGGACCGTTTGAACTCGACGTTTTCTCTCTTCTTTCGTCTGTTAGCAGTGAATTCAATGGTTAATTTAGCTCAACTAACTAAATACGAGGTGTTTTTCTTTTATAACCCCTCTGCGTAAGTGAAACACTAGGAGGCGCTTATTTATTATACGGTGCGCTATGAGCCACGCAAAAGAGGGGGGAAATCTTGCAATCATAATTCACGAAAATCCACATTTTGTGAAACCGTGATTGGCCTATAATGTCTTAAAATGTTTTTGTATGTTCTTTTTTTTTAACGGAAGGAAATAGCGTAACTCCAAAAAGGGTGACCTGTCATGACCTTAATGTTTCAGGGCTGCAGTACTCTGTGATGGTGTGAGGCGATTAATGATTGAAGTGTGTTGTTCAGGGTTTGTGTCAGTGCTTTCTTTATGTGTACGAGTCAAGGAGAAAGATGTGGTTACAAAGTGCCTATTTTTACGTAATGTTGGTCATTCGGGTTGCTCATATTTCACATTCTGGTATCATTTCTCAGAGTTGTGGTGTTTTAATGAATGGTCTGTGCTCTCAGATGAAGCCTCCCACACTTGTTGCTCCAGATCTTCAGTGTTTTCTCTTAAGTATGTTCTTACTTCAGCTCCTCATGTTCCATGTTCAGCAATGGCTCGCTCATATGACACTTTGATGTTGCTCAGATCAAAAACTGAATAATAATTGTTTAATAAAGGTTTCTATGTATTTATCTTGGCGTTCTCAGTGTTTTTGTCCAGATATTGCGTGTTGTCCACTGGGCAAATATTTAAGCGTTCAGGGTGTGACCGTACAATCAAACCACCATGGCTGATTTTTATTGACCATTGCATGCCATATTTCCTCTTTATGCGTCATTGTGGTTATTTATGATTAGATCAGTTCAAATGGGTCACGTATCAAATACAAGCAGAATATCTCTTATCCCAGAGATTTAATACGAGTTTTATTTAAAAAAAAAAAAAATAATTTGTTTGTAGTAACTTCCACTGAACTCGGCTTAACAAAAGATGCAGCTTCCACAAGGATATTTTAACTATAGCCTACTTTCATACTACTTTAAAACGTGTAAACTACGCCTTTGTTTAAAGAGCAATGACATTCATAGAGTTGAGTTAGTTTTGGAGAGAATGCATAATATATTGCGATCTAATATAGGCAGCGATATCCATTAAAAATATAACCCTACTGCATCAACATTATAAGGACAATTTACTGTACGCAGTCTGGTAGAATCCTATATATTTCTAAAAGATATACTAGTATAATTTCAGTAGGGACGTATACTGCCCATCACAATAAAATTATATTTTTCAAAACATACGAGAGCAATACTTCCATTTTTGCTCCTTTAAGGTGGGCTGTCCTTAAGAGAGTGACGCTGCGTTGAAAGTCATTGGTTGTGTCTCAAAACCTAATTATATCCTGCCTAATTAGCATTTATGAGTCTCATCAAGAAGCAGCATTTTTAGAATCCTCAGTAGTAGCGTTCGGAACGTTAAGTCTGATGCCCGCTTATTTTATTCGATCTGTTATTCATGCACTTGAGCTATTCATAATTTAACTGTCTTGTTTATTAAACAAATTCATCTTGTTGAAGTATGACTGGTTAAAAATACATTTTATTTATTGTAAGCGTTCGTCTTTTGGAACTGAGAGGCGCGTCCTAGAATTGCTGTCTATGTAGGCAGCTCAGTAGGATTGAAGACAGAGCCATTTGAGAGAGAGCGTCTGTGGCACATGGGCTTTATGAGATCGCTCGCTCAGAAGCGTTCTAAGGGACTAACGTTAATCTAATCCGCGTCGCACAGGCGTCAGCTCTTACCGTCAACAGCAGGCAATCATGACTATAGACGCGTCCGTTATCTTGACCGCACTTTTCTTTACAATTATTGCCATTATAGTTGCATCGGCGTTCCTGGCGAAGAAACCTGCGCAAAAGAAAGAGCAGAAACAGAGACAGCATGAGGAGAAATCAGAGCGGGTTACTGATTATCACCAGCCCATGGTAGAGCAGCCAGCTCCAGCTCCGAAACAGGATGTGATTATTGAAAAGAAAAGGGAAGAACCCGTCTCTGTCGTGGAAGCTGAAGTCATCCCCGTGCAACAAACACCTGTGCAGGTAAAGATGCGTCCTGTCCATTCCTGGCGTTTCCTCGACACTATTTTTGATTCGGTTTAGGGTCGGACTGACTGGCGTCTAATTTTGCGTGGCGTCGTGAGTGCAGCGTTTTTAAACACGGTTTGTCAAGTTTCAAACAAGTCCAGCTTTTTAAAATGTGTCTCCAATCCAGAGCAGCTCTGTTCCATGTTGTTGAGCGTTTTTCGACGCACGAGCTCGTATTGCGTAAAGTTTAATTAAGAGAGTCGTTCCATGATATTTTTCAATTGTTTGTCAAAATGTTGTCCACGTTGAAAATCGAAAAAAAAAAAAAAAAATAGATACCATTATAAAATGTTAATGGTTTTGTTGGTTATAATGGGACTTGTGTTGGTTTTAATGGACCCTGTGGGTCCATCAAAACACACTACAGAGAACCAATTTTAATTATTTTAATAGTTAAAAGTTGATGGTTTGTAATTGTATTTGTTGTTTTTCTTTCTTTCTTCCAGCTGGGTCTCCTGTGCGTCTGGTCTGAAAAATGAAAAAAAAAAGTCTCGTGCCATAAGCATCGCATTTTTTAATAGAGCAGATCGAAAAATTCAGTTTTTTGTACGCACATCTCTAAATTTGGGATGAAGTGGCAGCACTTGAACGCTGGCCAGGGTTTATCAAGGGTTCACAGCTGTTTGCTAAACGGTTTCCAGCAATACAAGAGATACAGAGAGCAAATATTGTCCTGTGGCCATTTATTTTAAAAATATACTTCAGAAACAGGGCTGATACACAAAGCAATCACTTAAAATAGGTACTTTAACATTCATCCCAAATAGAAACATGTTTGCTCCAGTGAAGGTGATAATTTACTAGTATATTTTTAATTCATGTTTGGAAAAACCCCTACACAACTGATGATCTTTTCAAAACCCTGAGGAGACGGAGGTCTAGGCGTAGAGTACAGAATGCTTCAAACATCATCCTAGTCAGAGTTCAGCAGGGTTTTTGACCTTTCATATGAGAACGCGTTTGGTCTCGTCTTAGAATGTGCTCGCCATAGCAGAACCCAGAGCTTTGGACGTGACAAACTCCAGGGTTCTTCTATATATGGAGTCAAACGTATATCCACTATACAGTGTATACCGTATAACATGCTGCTGTTGAGAGCTCAAGGAGTTTTGAGCACAGGTGTGTGTGACACTAGTGAGCACATGATCTTAAACGAATACTCCTGAGGAACTGATATTTACAAAAACAGAGGTGCTTAAAGGATCTTCAGAGTTCCAGTCTTACAAAACTGATATAATATTGTGACGCCATTTATTTCTCTCTCTGCTTGACTACTTGATGATCTTCAATACGTTTTGAGATCAATACAGTAACCAATTTTACAAGATCACTTTCTGATTAAAGTCCGTATTCTGGTTATGGCATTATTTTGGAAAGCAAACCTTTACATAATCCACAGATACTGGAATACTTCTGTATACAAATAATAAAAGTTTGTCCTCCTTGCTCCAATAATGTATTTTAACAGTAGCTTGACTTTCCCCACTTTTCTGTTTTTAATATCACCCACACTTACCTTTGTTTAGCCATGCATATGTTTAAATTAATGTTGGCTTATGGATATTGTAAATTAGGTATTTAAATGCCCCAGAATTCTGGCATGTATGACAGAATTTTAAAAACGGTAACATTTACTTTATCTGGTTTTGGCTCGTTCATACACTTACATAACATAATCGGAATATGATCAAATTCTGATTAATATTGGAATATTCTAGTATCCGAAAATTCTTCTTTCTTGATTTTGGTTCCATTTACTTTACGGAACCAATCAGTTTCACTTTACAGTTTATTTTAGTACTACTTACAAAGTTATAACTTATTATTTTTATTATTATTATTATCATCTATTCATTTCATAATATGTAACTGTGTATGTAACTCGTTCTCTAGCCTTTTCCAACCTCGTCTAACATATACAATTAGGTTCTCTTGTTTTACCACACTGTGTATCCTTGCTTTTTTTCTGAGCTCCATTCTCTTTGCTCAAAGAGGCAGAGGTAAAGGCTGAGGAGGAGATAGCTGTTGAGTCAAAAAAGGAAGAGTATGCTGCAGTCTCGCCTGTAATCGAGGAAGTTGATGTTGTTGAGGAACAGCCTGTGGTTGAACCTGAGGTCGTCCCCTTGCAAGAAACACCTGTCCAGGTAAGATGCCTGATATGTACTTGTTTCACAGCGTGTAAATGATGGCTTTGAGTGGCTTGAAGGTGTTTTGTCTTTGTCTGTGATCATGTGCACTCTTTATTAAATTGTTGGCCATTTTTCATAGACAGCCCACTATGATTAATTTTTACCACCAGTATTGCTGCAGTTATGAGTTATGATGACCTACAGCCAACAATAGATCAAGATAACTGGGCAAAGGAAATTTCATGATGTAGAGTCATCTCCCCAGCCATTCTGTCCTTCATTCCTTTTGATAGCTGTGAAGTTCCACACACGAGCAGGATTAGAACTAGTGTCACACCTTCTGCTCCAATCCTGTCCATTCAGTACTGCAGGAGACCCTCTGCTATCCATTACACGGTGTTATGTAACATGGCTTTTTTTTTTGCCTCCACTAGCCTGACTAAACCATTAGAGTGGTAAAATTATGGATCGAGCCAGGCCGAGTTTTGTATAATCTCATATAGCCAGACTTCAGACTAACCGCATGAAATCTGGTCTGCATTGCAGCTCATTCTGACCAAGAACCACACGCCACGTTTGTTTAGAAGCAAACGATTATGATTTCACTGCATGGCATATTTATCAGTGCATGTCTTCCATGCAGAAGCTTGGAATATATTGATGAGATATTACTCATTTAATGAGGCTATAAAGCATATTTACATAACCTGGTTCTTGGTTCCTGCTGAGTTTTTTTTTTTTACGCGCTCTAATCAAATACCTTGGGAAGTCGTGGCCTAATGGTTAGAGAGTCGGACTTGCAATCGAAGGGTTGTGAGTTCGAGTCTCGGGCCGGCAGGAATTGTGGGTGGGGGGAGTGCATGTACAGTGCTCTCTCCACCCTTAATACCATGACTTAGGTGCCCTTGAGCAAGGCATTGAACCCCCAACTGCTCACCGGGCGCCGCAGCATAAATGGCTCCCCACTGCTCCGGGTGTGTGTTCACGGTGTGTGTGTGTGTTCACTGCTTTGTGTGTGTGCACTTCAGATGGGTTAAATGCAGAGCACAAATTCTGAGTATGGGTCACCATACCTGGCTGAATGTCACTTCACTTACAAAAACACCAGCCCATAAATTTGGAGAGAGCTTGACGGAGCTTGCAAGAGTTTGACGGAGACCCAATTTCATACTTTTACTGCACATTAAAAGAACACACTTGATGTAAAAGAAGTACTTTGAAGTGGATGAGCACCACTGGCAGTGGATGCACTAATCGTTAAAGCACTACATATTGGGATTAAGGCCTTAGATTAACTGGATCAGGTGTGTTTGGTTGGAGGTGAAACTGAACTCTGCAGGAAGGAAGATCTCAAGGGGCAAGGTTGAGACTTGTTTGATTGGTTTCTAGGGAAGAAATAAACCTTGGATTGTGTTTGTTACTCATGGGGCGGTTCTCCAATAGATGTGTGACTTTGGATGAGAGCTGGAAGATGGATCATCTCCAGCAGACTATTTAACTGTAAAGTATGATTATTAATGTAATTAATTAATTAAAATTGTACCAGACTTTGTTGATAGTCAAAAGTTTGTTTCTCTTTAATTGTTTCTCTCATTTAATTTGGACATTTGTCACATTTGTAAGTAAAATGGGTTGAGAATGCCATTCCATGTTGACTTTAAACCCTGTAACCCCCGTGGTCCCCCGTGATTTTTGGCTCTGTGACATTTAGACATGTTGGCATTGTATGATTCCTTCTTTGGCACTTTTAGAACCTCCCCCTGTCTCCCTCAAGACATGAGATAATTTCTAGAAAGAATGGCTTGAATTTCACCATTCTTTGCATTGAGCCTTATGGATCGACTTCAGGTTTAGAAAGTGTTACGGTTCCTTCATGACTCTACATTGTTTATCTGCTATTTCTTCCTCCTAATCAGATTTCTTTGTTCGGCTTTTGGATGGTAAACCAATCCCACAGAGTGTGCAGTGTGTTCTAGTCTCTGGACCAGTTAAAGGAATTAAAAAGGAATTTGTCCAAAAATGACCATTACTTTGAATACAACGGAACAGTATCCAAAGTGAAGCGTAGCCTATGACCTGAATCACTCTAGCTTCAGGGGCTGGTTAATTGCGTCAATTTTCGGTTTATCTTTCTTCCCAGTTCCTGGTCGCTCTCTTTCTCCCAACTCTCAGCTCCTCAAGTTTCTTTTGTTTGGAGTTTTATATTCCTTACATAGCAATGTGTGTCCAGAGGGAAAACCTCAGAGGAAAGCTGTACCAATCTGCTCTGAGGTGCCGCCAACAAGAATTTAACACCAGCAAAAGAAAAAAAAAGAAAGTTTTCCGAACATAACATGTGAATGAGGGGCTGAACTGCAGGGTTAATTTAAAAATGAAGACTTCAGCGTTGAATATGAGCATCTGAAACAGGCGAGCGCTCAAGAACATTCCTCAACACTTTGTTTCTGTCTCCATGCCAGTCAGGCGCCTAACAGCAGTCTGCTGTGGAATCCGTCCGTCTGCCTGCTGATTGGTCAGGCTTTCCTCTGACTTTGCTGGTTTGGAATTTTGGCCTGTTACTGTTAACTTCCTTTTCAGTGATCTGTGCAAACATGGGCATGATTGATTTCCTCTAGGTTAAGAGTTTAACTGAAACCAGTATCCTAAAACTGTGACCGGTTGTTCTGGGACGTTAATGTTTCACATTCTCAATGAACCGCGTACATGAACATTTGTTTGAAGAATTCTGGAAAAATATAGGAAATTAAGGTTCATTAGCACACATTTTAAATCTTTTTTTTTTTGGTAACATTGGATAAATGGGAAGGTTAGTTTGAGGTGTACAGTCTAGAGTAGGTGTTGACTGTTGTATTTGACTCTATTAACATATGCAGCCAATATTCCAAATAACCTTCTAACTTATTGGAAGCTAAATTTAAAGCTAAAAGTGGTCAATTCCAGTTCAAAATGGGTTCCAAATCAATGAGCTGCTTTCCTTAGACCGCATTGTAAGCATCATATTCATGCTTCCATCATCTTCCAAAAGATTAGCAATATAATAATAAACGTCATATATAATTTGCAGGGAGTACAACCCCATGATGCATTATGAGTTCAGTTAAAAAAAATCCAAGTAGAAATGCTGATTGTAAAAGCATTCCAAAGAGTATAGCTAAGTGATGGTAGATTAAAAAAAAACAAAAAACTTTTGGAAACTGAATGAAATGTTTTGAAGCACTTAAAATCTCACACACTGGACAAAACTGTGTAAATACAATATGAACTCAACCCAAGGCAATGCGAGGCAACAACACAGTCAGCTTTTGTCGCCGATAGGTCTTTGATGTTGGTTTGGTGTCACAGCCTCTCGAAGGCAGTAGTCATTAAGGTTTAGAAACACATCTACAGTCACACAAGCCCTTTCAGTCACAAGTGGTGATGTCTCTTAACTAAACAATGGTGCAGTGCAGTATAGTTATGCTAGTAGGCAGACACTGACTGTGTATGATGGCTTTGGCCTTATGACACAATGGCCTTTTTGTGAGAATTCAGAGTAGAGCTGAAGGGTTTGTGGTGAATTTCATTCAGTGTAAATGCTTTCTGTAAATGAATGAAACAATGAGAGCTTTTTCCAGTCGAGATGCTTTGGCCCACTGCATCGAATAAGATGTCAAACCATTCAAAATTATTATAATAGGCCTTACATCTTTATTTTCTTGGTAGAGATCTGGAAATTAGGAAGTGATGAACATGTAAATAAGGTCTTTATGTGAATTACTGCTATTTACAGGGGGAAAAAATATTTTTGACAAGTATCCTGCACATCAACTCAAGTAAAGCAGAATTTATGTTGCTGTGTCTGTCAGAATTATGCATTTAATATATTTTTGACAGTTTAATTTAAGTTTATTATATATATATGTGACTCCAGGGACAAGTAAAAAGCATTAATCCTCTGTAAATCCTCTTAGGATCTGTCTTAGGATCTAAGGTGATATGTCAGATTTTGCATCACATGTATTCTCACCCTGACCTCCATATGTAGTGGCATCAAATATAGATTCTTCATCATCCACTGAGAGAGGATCTGAGATGACAGTTAAGCCTGAGATGGCATCGTATGCCCCCAGACATCCTCACAGGTTGTCCACGCTTTCTAAGAGCATCAGGGGCTAATGGACTATTGGCAGTCATCACGGCAAGCAGGAATCCGTCTCAAGCTGCCCTAATTCCCTCAGCGCCTTTGATGTGTTTATGTCTGAGGACAGAGAGCTGTGTGACATTAGGTCTTCTTTTTGGATTAAAAAACATTGAACTGTTGATACCATGTAGTCAAATTTAGTTCTAGCTTTAATTGTGTTATAAAATGGCACAATTGTAAAATCAGGTTCTGTTGTCTATAGTGTTAAAATGTTTGCTCTAAATTACAACACAATGGTTTCCCAGTCTTCTGTAAAATGAAAAATTTTTTTTTAGAAAAGTGAAATTTAGTGCAATATATGCTATATTGAGAAAAGTATTGTCCATCAATAGTCAACTGTAAGTGGTATTGGAAAGTGGAAGTGTTTCAGAACCGCAGCAACTCAGTCCACAAAAAACCCTGTAAAGCAATGGTCTCAATATCAATTTCTGGAAGCCCACAGCTCTGCACAGTTTTGCTCCTACCCTAATAAAACACACCTGATCCAACTAATCAAGGTTTTAGGATCACTATAAACTTCCAAGCAGGTGTGATTTGGAGCTAAACTGTGTGCAGAGCTGTGGCCCTCCAGGAATTGAGTTTGAGACCAACGATGTAAAGTCCATAGCTGAAGTTACAAACATCCACTGGCATTAATATCAGCGCAAAACTGTGCAGCAAGAGCATAATGGAATTGGTTTCTGTGGCCGAGGAGCTGCTTACAAGCCTCACATCACCAAGTGTCATGCCAAGCATCGGATAGAGTGATGTAAAGTAGGGCTGCACGATTAATCAAAATTAAATCGCGATCACAATTAGGCAAAAGCTGTGATTGTCATCATGCATATCTTTCGATGTAGCACAGTTTTGTGATCAGTAGTAAGCCTCCATCTGAAGAATGTAGTTACTAATGTGGTTTTGGGTTGAATTGATCACTGTGGTACGTCTGGTTCAAACAAGATGGTCTTCACTTTAGAACACAAAGGGAGTGTGGTTGTATCCAGATCCAACTCTTCCCACCTTACATTTACCTAAACCTACCCTTCTCCAACCCCAATCCCTAAACCCACCCATCTTCACCTAGAAATGAAGAAAACTCTCATGAACTCTACAGACTCATACCAACAACTGATGATTCTTATGATGCATTATTCAGCACATTCTAGCATACTCCATATTTAGGGGGCAATAACCACATTCATTGAATAGTTCAATACTCGGCAAGAAAAACCGTACTAATATAACCCTTTGGAAGAGTCACTGTTGGTGTAATGGTCAGTCGTCCCAATACTTTTGTCCATATAGTGTACATTGCAGTGCCTCGAAGACGCTCATACTATAATGCCCAGACTTTGATGGATTATAGTTCTATTGTCTCACTGTAAGCAACACTAAAAATGTGTATATTATGTACCATTGGTGAAGTTTGGTTATTGACCTTTTTGCATTTGATTCAACTCTGGAATCCAGTAGCAGAAGCTCTTTCAGCTGTTTGTCAGTGGGATTTAAGGGTTACTTCACACTGACTCTCACACACACTGTTTGTGTGAGATGGAATGCACCATCTGCTGGTGGTCAGCGGATGCCAGCATTCTTGAAGTGATAAAGTTTGGTTTCAGAGAAGGAATAGAGTTGCTATTCTGGTAGCAGCTGTCTTGACACGTGGATAATGCACAAAAATGCTCTGGACCCAAGCCATCTAAGAAACTGCATAGCAATGGTCTTGTAACAAATATAGAAGAATAGTGGTTTTCTGTTAGTATTGCTGTCATTATTATTGCGATTCTCTTTCTCCAGCTTGTTGTTGCCATTGTGACCCCTAATCTAATAATGGAACAAATCTACAGTTAATCCTACATTTAACCTCCCTGGATAACCTTAATCCCTACAGACTCCAATTCAATCCAGTCTCCACCTTGCTCTTGTATGGTGTAATGTGGTGCTGTAGCACGATTGAGGCTATGTCACAGATGATGATAGTATGAGGAATAAGTATTGGTTTCCAAAATCAAATTCATTCTGCTGATTTTCCACCCTTGTATAAGGCTGCAGATACGAGCTGGCTACTAAAAGGATTAATGAACTGATATTTCCAGCACTTACATTGATTGTATCTGAAATCTATGACGTTGTTCTTTTTGCCCACTAGCCTCTAATCCCTAACCACCATGAATGGTCAGGAAGTCCCTTGGTGGCTGGAAGGCTTGTGCACCTGTTTCTCGCAGGCCTTTGGAAGTGCATGGAAGCTGTCGGGTTGAGAGCTTTCATGACTGGCAGAAGCAGTGAAGTGGGGTTGGATGAGGGTTAGTCAGAAGAAGCAGAAGCTTTGTCCTCTTGTCATGGACAGGTGTGTGTTTAGGCAGAAGAAGGAGGATGACAGACTGCAGATGACAACTGTCACGCAGGCACTCTGCACTAGCCACATGGGGAATAAAGCTCTGCAGAACGTGCTGCTGGCTACAGAGTAAAAATTTTTAATTTACTGGTTCTTTATGCAATGTATGAATGGGATTTTTAGTTTGGTTTCTTTTGAGTTTTGTTTGGGACTCTGTTCTGGGCATTGGTTTGTTTTAGGTTTTGTTTTGTGTTGTGTTATGGGTTTTGCTTTTTTCCCGGGGTTTGTTTTTAGTTTTGTTCAGGGTTTGGGCTTTTGTCTGGGGTTTTGGCCTGGACCTTGAATTATTCTGGGTTTTGCTTTGGGGTTTGTTTTGTTCTGAGTTTTTGGGTTTGTTCTAGCCCTTGGTTTGTTCTGGATTTTGATTTTTCTATTATTTGTTTTGTTTTTCATTCTCGGCCTTTGTTTGTTCTCGGTTTTTGTCCTAGGATTTGTTTTGGGGTTTGTTCAAGGCTTTGAATTATTCTGGGATTTAAGTTTTGTTTTGTTCTGGGTTTGTTCTAGCCCTGGGATTGTTCTGGATTTTTGGTTTTGTTCTGGTTTTTGTCCTGGGTTTTGTTTTAGGATTTTTGTTCTGGATTTGATTTGTTTTGTTGGTTATTTATTTATTTGTTTCTGGGTTCTGTCTTGTCATGTTTCATTCTTTCTGATGTCTGGCATCATAAACAAGTTTTTCTACATAAAGAAATCCAAGCATTATCTTGTCAGAAAAAAAAAATCTCACTACAAATCATTAATGAATAAACATTGGATAAATTCAAGATAATTGTCTTCCTTCCCCCCACCCTCCCGAGCCACATCAATGTCCCTATTAACCTGAATTCAGCAAATCTTATTTTTTTCAGCATTATCAGCTGCATTTTAAATGAGCTTAAATGACTGTTTTTATTTTGTCTCCACGTTCATTTTGTCTACAGGCAGCTCCAGAGCCTGAGCCTGAGCAAGTACCCGCACCAGTAGAAGAACCAGTGCCTGAACCAGTGAAGGAGTCTGTCCCAGACCCCGAACCAGTCCCCGAGGTGCCCATCCCTGAACCAGCATCTGAACTCACCCCAGAACCAGATTCTGTTCCAACTCCTGAACTGGTGCCTGCACCCATCACAGAGCCAGCGTCCGCACCAGCCCCTGAAGCAGCGCCTCTGCCTGTCCCTGAGACCTCACCAGTTGCCCAATCTCTTCCAGAGGTCCTAGAGAATAATGGTATGGAAGCATCAGCACTCCGCAGCAAGTTTAAAAGTACTAGTAGTACTAGTAGTGTAGTACTATTTTTGAGTACAGTCCTGCCAAAGCATGTACAAGTAACCCTGTGAAGAATGCTAGGTAACACTGTTTTAATTTGTGTCCTTGTTACACATTAAATATACTTACTATAGTAGTAATAGTAAATTAGTAAACCAGTAATTAGTAAACCAGTAATAGTAAATAGTAAACAAGCCCTAATCCAAAAAGCTATAGTAAGTATGTGTAGTTAATTTATATTACTCGGCACTTAAAAGTATAATTACACTTTAACAAGGAAACTTAAAATAAAGTGTGGTCAAATGTTGCTGACACCTCTCACTGATTCGGTGTAGGACTATATTTCAAATTATTTGTTCATTTAATGACTAATAATATTTATTTTCATTATTTTTTTATTTCCTGTAGATTTTTGTTCCAGGATTATTATAGTTATTATAGTAGTATATGAAATTAAATTAAAACCATTAAAACAAAATAACATTTTCTCTACTTTAAAATAAACATGAACATAAACATGTGAAATCAAATAAAGTATAAAAAACGTGTGTATGTATATGTATATGTATATGTATATGTATATGTATATGTATATGTATATATATATATATATATATATATATATATATATATATATATATATTTTATTAGGTAGTAGGCAAAACCAAAATAAATGTAATATATTTTACAAAATGCATAAAATAATAAAAATGAAAATAATAGAATATAATATAGAAAATTATGATTTTTTTTTTTAGCCATTATTTCTAAATAAGAGTCACATTCTGACAGGTAATTCATTTACATTTTTACTTTTCTCATGCACTGAGCTAGTTTGTTGGATCATGGCTCCTTTCTTCAGTCTTTAATTCTCTTCTGGTTCATGTCTGCCTGTGGCTCTCTGAGCTGCAGGTTTCATTGTGCTCCATATGAGCGAGTGTTTTGAGAGCAGGGCTGTGAGTGCTGGCGAAGATAAACACTCACAGGACGACCCACTCAAGCACACCGGAGCTTTGTGCTCTGCGGCTGTAAACCGATGCCCGTGTGTAAGTGGGTCCCGGTCACACACTTCCTCTGTTCTCCCAGAGCTACACTGGCCTCTAGGTTACGGATAATGCTGTGTTTACATCCAGACATCAGTTGGTGTGCTCAGATATAACCCTTGTTTGCAGAACACCAGTGACATGTCAGTTAATGAATTATAACAGCAACAGAGCTGGTTTCAGCAGCAGGTGCCACAGATATTAAGTGTGTGTGTGTGTGTGTGAAATAGGTTTCAGCCACCAACAGCATGTGCAAAACAGCCTTTATCCTTGATTTAATATAAAGACTTCCTAGCTGTCGGTGCCAATGACTTGACAGGCCTGCAAGTGGATTAGACCTGGGAGGATGATAATCTGGGTTAGGAACAGGGCGCAGTGTCACGGAAGGTTTTCTGCCCTTCCTGAGTTGTTGTCTGATCCGTCAGTATAATACAGACACCTTCATACTGATCGAACACCTGCTTTTTATATCCAGATCAAGTGAGGTCCTCTATAGACGAGAGACAGAAGTATTTGACCAACATTTGAAGTGACAGGTGACAGAAATCATTCTTGTATGATTTGCTGTTCAAGAATTAGTTTAGATTTTTTTATGTTGTGCTGCTATTAAAGGTTTCTTTTTAACAAAAATAAAAACTTTTTATAGCAGCGTAGAAGTCCACTTAATCACTTTTCATCAGGTAAGTTATATCTGATCTCATGTCTTTCAGATGTAGCAGCTGCTTTACTGACAGATGAGCTCGAGACCCCCGCAGTAGTGTCCGGTAACAGGAGGATGACCAAGGAGGAGATGGAAGAGGAGCAGAGGTCAGTATTTCAGTCTTCTTCAATCAATCCACTGAAGCAATAGCATCTCCGAAACACACACAGCAGTGAAATCCACATTTCACGGTTTTGTATTTCATATAAATCTAGAATTGCTTGAATTGAACAGCATGTGAAGTGTGTATGTGATGTATTTGAAGCCTCCCCTCTGAAGGATGCAGAATGATGCTCTTTAGTGACTCTACAGTGCTCAGGTTTTTGATGGGGAATCGCTTAGTTTATATAAAAAGATCCCGGTGTTGTATGCTGTAGTTTGGGGAATGTCCAGTATATCTGTTGTCAGAGGAAAATTCTTGGTAATCCTCCTCATAATTTTGGGCCATTTGTAGCCATGTAATGCACAGCCCACCTCCACCCACTCCAGCACTCACTGTGAGTGTTTGGATAAGGAGGGTGAGATGATCAAATAGTGCTCATATCTGTGGCAGACTGTCAGGGGCACTCGCGGGGGCTCAAGGTTTGACTGTTTTTAGTCGTTTTACACCAATCCGCGCGAACGGGAAAGGTTTTGATAACGTTGTTATCTGGATGCAAAACTTTTCTGTTGTCGTGTAAACCTCGTGTTACTTTGTAACTACATGTCAACCAGCTGTCATTAGAGTATTTATAGACTAGAATAAACGATAGTAGAATATGATATGTACTTTGTAGTCAGTAGAGTGTCTGATGAACATCAAAATAAAGTTTTGGCAGATATGAAGCAGAAGGAATACTAATACTCTAAAGAAAGTAAGAGCTCAAGAGAAGACTTCTTCCGAATTTCATTAAATGTTTATCGAAATGACTCAAACAAATCTAAATAAACCATTTCAATCCATAAATAAAATAATGTCAGCATTGCTTAGTAATTTCTTATACACTAGTCCATAGTTTGCTTGAGTCCACAAGCTTAAAAAAAATCCGAGAGCTCTGTGAACCTCCATAGACACCAACACAACTGACACGATCAACTTCCATAAAGATAGTAAGAGCATTGGTAAAACGGTCCATGTGACTTCAGTGGATTAACCGTAAGAATAATATTTGTGCGTGAAGAAAACAAAAATAACTTTTTTTCAACAATTCCTCTCCTCTGCTTCATCCATACAAGTTTTGCTCCATTCTTGATGTTAAAAAAGGCATTTACGTGAAAATAATGGTCAGATACATGGCTGCAGTTTACGAAAGCAGAACTGAAGGTATCGTAGGTGGATTCTTGACGAAAAATGGAGTACACTCTGTCTGCTTTCTCACAACTGGGCATGTAAATGTAGATGATTTCTACAGTTCCCATTTGCAGAAGTCACTGTGTGTAGCTAGATTACCAAGCTGACTCAATAGTCCGAGACCTACAGTAATGGTCTGTACATGATGTCCTCTGCTCCTGCCCTTTATCTTTGCAGGATAGAGTTCACAAATGACTTTACAGCTCTTTAAACAACACCAGGCAGTATGCCTGTGTCAGAACACTGGTAAGGTATCATTTACTTCAGTTTGACCCCGACACCCCCCACAGTCTCACCCCCTCGGCCTCCCCCATCATCACCATGTGCTGACACTCAGGGTGTAGCGTGAATATCTTCCCTTCCACTCACTTTCCTCATTCAGCGACAATTCTTGAGTTACAGTAACAGTTCACCCAGAAATACAGTTCTGTCATGTACTCACCCTGTTGTTTCAAACCCATCTGAACTGTAATTATTTATTTGTAAAGTCACAATTTATTTATATTTATCTGCAAAATGTATGTATTTATTTGTTAGCCACAATTGATTAATTTATTCATTTAAGTCATAATGTATGTATGTATGTATGTATGTAGTTTATCACAATTTATTTATTATGAAGTCAATTATTTGTTTAGTCACTATTTGTTTTATTTATAGTCAATACGCATTTATTTTTAAACTTTTTTTTATTTGTAAACCGTTAAGTCAATTTATTTTGTAATGTAACTTATTTGTAAATCACAATTTATTTGTATTTGTAAAGTCAATTTTCATTTGTTTATTTAAAAATTCACAATTTATAGTCTGTTTTGTAAAGTTGCTGTTTGTTTTTTGTTTTGTTTGTTGTTTTGAGTTTTTGTCCTTTTTGAGCGATCCACTTGAGAAGCTTGTACATTCTACCAAACATCTGTTTTTGTGTTCCATGAATAAAAGAGTAAAATGTGATGTGAGAGTGAGTAAATATTGACAGAATGATCATTTTTGGGTGATCTACCCCTTTAACACTGTGATCCAGCTGCTTCATAGTGTTTTAGATCACTGTGTCTTCTGCACATTATGTGTTAAATATCATGGACCAGTGGACAGTCCAGTAGTCTCAACTTAAACTCTTGATCTCTCTATTATGGGATGTGTACACAAAGCTGAGTGGCCACATGTGTTCTGCATCTTTCTAAAAGGCCCCAGAGCTCAAGGGATTCATTGTGACACATACACACACAGCTCCCAAATACAGGTCACTGAACACACATTAAAGGAGTGTGTGTGTGTTATGTGCATTACAGGTTTATTATATAGAATATTATTATTATAGCCATTCTGATGTGTAATTACATTTGCAAGTCAGAAGAATTTCGATGGAGAACACATGATGCTGCTTTGAATATTAAGCAAAGTAATATCAAAATAATGTATAGCTTTTATATACTTTATCTTTATTAAAGGGGTGCATTAATAATCATGTATTTGGACATCTAAGCCAATTAAAAATGTCTGAGTGTCACTTTTCAATTACTAGTGCAAGTGTCTGTTTATTAGTATTGTTACAGTTTATGGTTCTAAATTGTTAGCTTATGTTGATTGTCAGTGAAGAGATGTGAAAAGAATGCAGTGAAGACCAAAAATGCTCCCATGGTATTTGACCTTATGTTTTGTTTTTAATCCAGATGCAGTGGCTTTCAAACATTTTTTGGATGTGATTTTGGCGGCCAAATACTTCTTGCTTTACTTTGCATTTACATCCATTCAATCAAAAAAAAAAGTTAAATGATACTGTCAAAAAATAGCATGCAGTGAATTGTACATATCAGGGTGAGACAAATAATATTTTAAGAATTGATCCCTTTTGGTTATTGAGTTTATCAGTTGAATTAGATGCTCTTCACAGGACACATACATTTTTTGCGTAAAACACAATTGATAATTTGACTTTTTATACCTATTTAATCCCTGATATGTAGAATATAATACAAGTTCACTTACAGTTATGCGTTTGGCAGATACTTCTATCTAAATAGACTTGCACTGCATTCAAAGTATACATGTTATGACGTTATGCTTTCACTTGGAAATGAACACACATTCTCTGTGTTGCTAAAGCTGCGCACTACTGTTTGAACTGCAGGAAAGATCCTTTGAGCACAACACTGTCAAAACTACAAACATCTATCAAACCAAAAAGTTTAATTAAAGTGAAGTACCATTCAATATCATTGGGATGAGACTTCAAGTTTTGTTTTCTGGTTTTAGACTTCCTGTATGTGTATTAGAGGTCTCCACGGCCCTTACCTGAGATCGTCTGACCTGACCCGACATGACCCGAGCAGCACAGTTAAATTTAGAGCTCAAACCCAAAATGTTTTGAACGAGTAGCCAATTTGAAAAAAAATTCTGTATTTCAGGATTGCATTTCATTAACAAGATTGCAATTCATTAAACATTAACTCGAACCCGACCCGTAAGTATTTCTGGTAGCAGATCTCGAATTTGTATTTTTGCATGTGTATTTGCTCCATTGTTGTGCTCTGCATTGGGAACAAAGAGTAGTCCATATAAAGGGGGCAAACATCAATATGACTGATGACTGACCTTTTGCCATCATAATATCATCAAGATGTGACCTGACCTTAATTATATCCAGATGTGACCTCTGACCTCATTAATATCCAGATGTGATCTCTGACCTCAGTAATATCCAGATGTGACCTCTGACCTCAGTAATATCCAGATGTGACCTCTGACCTCCGTAATATCCAGATGTGACCTCTGACCTCATAAAAATATCCAGATGTGACCTCTGACTTCAATAATATCCAGATATCAGCAATTCCGACGACCTCTGACCTCCGGGAGAGAAATATGTTTGTACAATTCCTGCCAGTGACAAGCCAGAAATGAAGGAATGTTTTTGAACCTTTAATGCACTCCCACATTATATATATATATATATATATATATATATCTCTCTTTCTCTCTCTCTCTCTCTCTCTCTCTCTCTCTCTCTCTCTCTCTCTCCTATGTGAGAAAAAGTATGTAGTAATTATCAATATTAGAATAAGTAAAAGAATAGACATAAACAATTTTAAGAGACAAAGGCATATCACAATACACACATGTTTGCTTGTCTATCTAAAGGGGACACTCCCCAGACTTTTTTTTTTTTTTTTAATCCACAGATAATTATATTGACTTTTGGCCCCCTATATGGACTACTGCAAGTGTTTTTACAAAAATATTAAAGAATAAAAATGTTTCCAAAAGCAGTGATCCCCTTAGATTTTATTTATTTTTCCCCACAAAGAATCTTTCAGTAAATCTTTTTTTGAGAACCTTTTCCCACTATTAAAGACCCTCTCAGCTGTCTATGGATATTAATGATTCTTCGTTAAAAACATAGATGCCAATAAAGTACCTTTTATTTCTATAAAGTGTATTATATTATTTTTATACAATAAGGTCCACATATACTGTTAGTTAGGTCATATCATAGTATTTGATGACTATTTTTCCACCCTCTCTGATCCTTTGAAATAAAGTAGGCATCATTGATGTGTAAATGTGGCCAGTCATGTGTTGATACATTCAGTTTTCTATTGTACATCCAGCTCCTTTATCCCAAAAGATCAAAGAAAATGAAATCCTCATGATGTCACCATGAGCATTTTTATTAGTCACAGTAGCACATGCATCAAATCATGTGAAATTGCCGGAGCACCGAGCCAAACTGACTAAATGATTGCATGAAAACAAATGTGTTTGGTAGGGCACTTTACTAACATGACTACAAGCATCTTTCCCGAATCTTTCCATGACTCTGAGCTTCAGTTTAAGTGTTGCATGACTAACACACTCTTCCAAGCCTTTAAAAAGTAACACCAAAACACCAGAGCTGCTAACGGTGAGTGACAAGCTCCTTCATCTGTTCCACTAATCAATATATTCATCTTGTTTTACTTGCTCCTAACCGGTCTAAGAAGTAGATGAGTTTGTTCATCATCAGAACAGATTTGGAGAAATGTAGCATTACTTTATTTGTTCACCAGGGGATCTTCTGCAGTAAATGGGTGCCATCAGAATGAGAGTTCAAACCCCTGATAAAAACATCACAATAGTCCACAAGTAATCCTCCAGTGAAAAAAGTAATCTCATCTGAATGAAGAGAGAAATATGCACAAATCATGCATATTTACAAGCACCATTTACAAGCAAAGACAGTTGTTATTACAGAATTAGGAGAGATATTTTGGCCAGAAGCGTCAGTTTAAAGTTAAAATGCCTTATTGATGGATTTGCTTCTTGCAAACACACAGCTTTTCACTTCACAAGTCAAGTTACTTGAGGATTATGATGATTAATAGTTAATGTTTCTCGGGGGTTTTGCTAGTGTGAATTCATGCATCTGTGTTTGTGTGTAGAGGGACTGTGTGTTCCTGGATACTTTCAGATGAATAGTTTGAGGCCATGGCTTTATAATACTGAATAATGTTGTTTTTATTTTTCAGAGATGCTGAGTAAGCAGAAGTCAGAGCATGGGGGGAAAAATGCTCCATATAATGAACATTGAGGACCTTTGAGGAGTGACTTCTTTGTGCTTTTATTCTTGTTTTCCTCTTTGTTTTCGGCCTGTGAATACCTTCTTAAAGCAGAATGCCAAAGAACATAAGATTATCCCTTTTTTACAGCTATATACAACTGTGGCCCTTAGACTATGAAAAGCCTATTAGAACACTGTTATAGTTTACATACAGTTCATTTGGTGTACAATTCAGAAACTCTTTTGCAAAAGAAATGGAGGGAACTTCTTTCTTAGATCTGAATATGGAATTCAGAAATGGAGATTTCTAAGTGACACAAAATACTCTTCTGCCTTTGAGCATCATGTGTCCTTGAGTCAGCCAATCAGCATTCAGTCTCACATTCTGCCCACCCTGCTCTTCTGAAATATAATTGCACCCTCTTGTGGACTTGCACTGCAGATGAAATGTAAAAGCATGTGGATTTTTATTGTTGTTATTGGATGTTAAGTAAAAAAATAAGGTGAATCTAATCAAATACAAAAGAGAGACATTTCATACCAGAATCATAAGAGAATGGATTTGTTTGCATTAAAAAAAGGAAAATTTTACTCTCATAAATATGGTGATGCATTTAATTACTGGTTATACAACAAACACTACCACGTTTACCATTTTTTTTTCTGCAATTTTGTAAAGAGAATATAATTTAGATTTTTCAAAGAAATGCGACTTTGATAGGGTTTTGTGAGATTCACTCTAATGGCTTTTGTAAAATCAATAAAGAGCTGAATTGACCGTTGTGGCATTATTTCTTCTGATACACCATACTTAACCCAAAGAAACAAATATAATTTTCTATTTAATTTCCTTCAATTAAATGGGCATGAATGAAACCTTTGTCATTTACACATCTTCATCTATTTGTTAAACATAAAAGATGATATTTTGAATATTGTTGGTAACCAGTTGCTGACTTTGGGTGGTAGCTATAGTATTTTTAATACAGAAGTTAATGACTAGCACCAACTGTTTGGTTCCCAACATTAATGTCTTATGTAAAAAAAAAAAAAAAAAAAGTCACACAGGTTTGGAACAAATTGAGGGTGAGTAAATGACAGAATTTTCATTTTTGGGTGAACTATTCCTTTCAGTCGTTTTTGAACTGAACTGAAGCCTTTGTGTGATTTTTCTTCATGCTGTTGTGTTTGTGTTGTAGGGTACAGCAGGAGCAGCTGGCTGCCATCTTCAGACTGCTCCGAGAGAATCAGGACACGTTTGGAGAGATGACAGAGGGAGAAGTGGAGGAACAGCTCAAACTTTACTCGCTTTAGTCTGACCACACGCACACCGTTTCACACCACATGGGCTTCTCACACTGCGCTTGAACCCGAGTCAACATCTGTAGCACTGTTTAAATTGACTATACTGTACCTACTGTTATGCTTGGGGCCACACACACTCCAGCTCTTTATAAAAGTAATTGTTGGATTAAGGGTTGAGCGGGATTTAATGCTTGTCATTTGGAAAGAGGTTCTCGTTCAACCCTAAAATGTAAGAGTAAAAAGCCTAGCTTGAACTCTGCATGATCACTGTGTAAAACTCTGATATACAGATAGCTACTATAGTGTCCTCATGGCCATATCAGATGAACTTTTTACTCATTTTCTAGTTTTTTAGTGTGTGGATGGGAAATGCATGAACTAATTCTAATCTACTATAAAATTCATACTGCATTTTCAAAATAAGTCACTGATGCATTTTCTATCTAGATTGTTATTACTCTTCTTGTTTGGTTCTGTTAATTTGAAGAAAAATATATATATTAAAATCTAATATGTATTTCCTGTTAAATTTTTTTTCCTGTCTTTGAAACTGAAACTTCTGACATAAACACAGTAAATACAACAAACTTTTTCATATAGTTTTTAGGTTCAAGAGAGAGCTCTCTCCTGAATGTCCCATCTATTTAACCAGGTTAAAAGTGGAATAGATGGGACATTCAGGAAAAAATTATTGTCATCCCTTTAAGACAGTGTTGTGAAATTGTTCATTAACGATGTGCTAATTTTTACAATCTAAAAGAAGATGTGGGTAAATTATTATATACAGGGGAAACTAGGCTAAATTGCAGACAAAGGATTTTTCTTCACTTTTTTTTTAAAGAGAAGAGAAAACTGCATTTGGTAAAAAGAAAAGTTTCACATTCAAACGAGGCAATGAGAACCAAAAACCCTAAGCGTTTAAAGTTAGTGGAAAATGTTTCTGAAGTAATATTGTTTATACACGTGCACATCAGCTACAGTTTAAAGACGGCGAAAGCATTTGAACGTTATTTTTGTGATTGGCTACATGTCATGTTAAAATGGCAAAGCGTGTTTTCATCTGGCGCTAGAAAGTGAAGAAAAACGTAGGTTGATTAATTTCAAACAATGAACTTTATTGAAACTGTATGTGCTTTATGGGAACACGCCCACTTCTCTCGTCACCGTGTACCGCCCAGACTGTTAGCGGATCATAAACGTTTGTTTCGGGAACGTGACCCTTTGTTCCCATCAGCTGAAGACCGACTCGGCGAAACACCGCTACCTGTACATCACCAGAGCTAAAATGGCTGACAAACTTAAAGGTATGTATTATTTCTTTATACACGTTAGACATTGTAAGAGTAGTCTACATCTTCTGCCTCGGTCTGAATAAAATGTAATTCTAAAAGTCGGTTCTATTCGTGCTACACGGGGGGTTTTCTGTTCGCAGTTGAGGAGGCTCGAAACGGTGAAGAAAACACAGCTCCTGGTAAGTTATTCACACATTTTCTCGCGGCGTTTGGAAAGTAGGCTTAACTCTCACTGTATGCTTGTTTTTTTTTTACTTTCCCCCCCATAGACCATCCCCTGGAAATGAAAAATTTAGGCGCATATTTATATATATAAAAAAAGTAAAATGTAATTTATAAGATTTTTTAAAAAGTTTTTTTTGCTAGGTTTCTAAATATCCCTGCTTAATATTGTAGGCCTGTTTATTGTGTTTATATATACAACTAGTCTATATATATATATATATATATATATATATATATATATATATATATATATATATTAATATTGTTAGACTTACCATCCTGTGAAGGAGCAGCCAAAACACAAGCCACGACATTTTACATTGATTTAAATGCCAGAGACACACAGTGTAACCAAAATACCAATATTAACCAGAACTTTATTGCAGAACTTTATGTTACAAACAGGTCTAAAACAGCTTATTTTGAATTGTCAGTGCTTTACTCTTTCTGGCTGGTCATTCAAACAGACAAGGGGGATAAAATATACATGCTTACATCCATCTACATTACATAACAGTGTAAACACCATAAGGTAAACAATTCCATAATCACTTGGCATAGATGGCTGTATTAATTGATTGCAAAGCTGCTCTGAATCCGCAAGCGTGTAAAATGCTCAGCAGTAATGTGTTTATACTTTGAAATGTTACATTTTTTTGATGAAATCGATGCCCTTTTTGAAGTTTTATAATGAAATTGGTTTATAGGAGCTATGATTTTTGTACTAATCAGGTTACTAATTAAAATAAAGTTGAGTTTTATTATGAAAATAGTGCCAAAGTGAGTAAAAACTGTAAGAGTCTTCAGTATTTCAGGCTTAAAACCACGTGGCTCTCAAACACAGAAGAGCAATAGTCGAACGGGGGTGCTGTCTGACACCAGACACACACACAGCACTGTTTTATGACACATGGGACACAGGAGATTTCATGCTGTGCAAGAAAACGAGATGGGGGAGTCTGGCTCTTTGAACTCTACGATCCTTCACATCTGGAGATTTTATGCCCCATTCATGGAATTTGTGGGCAAAACAAAGATCAGTGAAAAAAGTCAAATGATGTTAGCCATTTTATTTCTTAATAAAGGGTTTAATTTATGGGTGTATAGAAGAATACATCTATGTGCAAATGCATTCAGTTTAGTATCTAAAATTTAATACATTAAATATATATTTTTCTGACTGGCTGAAGTTAAAACATTAGAAAGTTACAAAACATCACAGGTTCAGGTTGCATTTTTAATTAAGGTCATGATTCAGATAAGAACAGTTCATTAAATATAACTGTGAGGCTCATTTATTTTAGACAACACAAAGTCTATTTTGTGGTAACATGAAAGAGATGCATTAAATATGTATCTTGTATTTAAGATGGGTCACAAGACAGTAGTAGACTTAAATGTAGAACTTCAATCAGTGTCGAAAATTAAAATAAAAAAAGTTACACCAGATTGTCAAATTAGTAACAATTTTAATCAGAGTAATTTATTTTTAAAAAAGTGTTTTGGTGGGATGCTCAGTTGTGGGAAAACAAGTAATATATTTATATGTAAATATATACTATAGTAGTCAACATTTCAATTGGATCAAAACCTTTCATCAAAGTTGTCCTAAAACCAAAACAATACCTGTTCTTGTCTTAGGACAACTTTGATTTTTGGTCAACTTCAAATGTTGACTACTGTATAAATTAAAAGACATTTCTTTTAAATGTATAGCAGAGTAACGATAAGGTGAACAAGAAAGGCTATTAAAAATCTTTAATTGCGCAAAAGTATTTTGATATTAAAGGCTCCAAATACAAAGCGGCACAAATTGACACAATTTAGAAATTGCACGAAACTCCAACAAGATAAGTTCCTTTTATGCAAAGATTTATCTTTATTTTTTCAGATCAAGTATAACATTAGAAACGATTAATCATGTTGGAGAGTGTTTCACCGTTTTGACTGTCATAACCAAACATGATGCGCAGTTTGAATGCTGAATGTACCTCACATTATTAAACTCTTAAATGGCTTCAGAACAATATAATATAAATAATATATAGTGCAAACTTTATTGTGCTTTATAATGTTTATGTGGCTTTCGTGGGGCTTAATAATAACACAGAATAGTATATGCACTATATCGGATTTGGATCGGTCTCGTCTGACCAAATCCCCGTTCCAGCAGAAAATGACAGTATCGAAGCGATACCGATACTGAATATTGGATCGTGCATCCCTAATAATTACAATGTTACAAGGCCACCTTAAAAAGAAATTTCAAATAAGATCTCTCATAGTTTTTTGGTTTGATTTTCTTGTGCAATTTTAAAGTGATTTTTTTTTAATTATTAATCAAAAAGGGGTAATTGCAGCATTCAAAACTTCAAGATGTTTCACAATCACTTATCAATGAGAAGCTGCTGATCAGATACAGTATGGTTTTAGTTAAAAAAAAAATTAAGTTATTACTGTTTTATAAAACCCAGAATGTGAAAAATCGTATATAGTTTTTGAATGAGTAAGCTAAACAAGAGGCTTTTTCTGTTTTCAGTTGACGAGGCTCATCTTCTAACAAATGGCGAAGAGCATACAACTCAAGGTCAGCTTGTTACACCATCAGGTGTCCAATCGTCATACGCACCTGATAAAACAGCAGCTCCAGATAACTTCATAACGGAGGCATCAGTATCTTTGAGTGCCAGTAACAGTAGGTCAGAGCCCTCTGACCAAGGCTTAGCAGAAACCCAGAGTCCTAACGTATGCAAAGCATCCACCTTGAGATGTGGGGAAAAGCGTCCGAGGGAATCAGAAGACCCCTCTGATGTTCCTGTGAAACGCCGTGTGAGAGCATCGGAAGATAGCAGGAAAGAATGTATGTAATAATCATCCGTGGTGATTGTGTATTTAAATTGTAGCATGCTGCTAATACAAATGAATCTTCCATTTCACAGCTGTACCCAACTATGACGCAAGATGTGCTGAGCTGTGGATCGATGGTGAAACGGCTGCTTGTGAGGCTTATGAGTCCTCAAAGTCCGCCCAACGTCAACGTGCTGTTCGACAACATGCCAATGGTAGCGACTTTTTACGTCTCATTCAAACTAAATTGGCAGCCTGTTTTCTACCCATAGCAAAGATGCTTCGTTTGAGTATGGAGCAGAGCAGAGCTGACTTCGCTGGGGTTATAAGTACAATTAATGCAATGCAAAGGGATACCAGACAGTTGACTAATGAAGTACGTAATATGCGAGTGGAAGGAAGACAGATTTTAGATACAATCTCTCTTATGAATGAAAGAATGAGCGTCATTCAAAGGCTTGCACTGGACTTGCAAGAAGTGTTGACTACTAGAAGATGAGGGTCTGTTTGTTATAGCATACTGATTCATGTCCAAGCCTAGTTTTGCTACACAGCTTTTCCTTTTTTGATATACTTGAGTGATTTTTTTTTAATTCTTGTTTATTGTATCACTTTCCTGTGTTATTTTTTTTTACTTTTAAATAAACAATTTCAAAATGCCCACTTTATTCTTGATCTTGTGTTGTACTGAGATTTCTAAACCTTAAAACATAAATAGTGCATTAAGTGTAGTAAACTGAAATGGTCACACAATTTAGCATAATTATTAGTAAAATATAACAATTTCATACATGACAATATTTCTAATTTAAGAGACAGAGCTGATTTTTTTTCTGGTGTCACTAATGCCCTGTGATGGGGTAGCAGAGGTCCAAACAAGTCCTTTCTGATAGGGCTGCACAATTAATTGAAAATAAATCTCAAAGGCAATAAATTGAGATTAGGCAGAAGCAGCGATTGTCGTGTATCTTTCAGTGAAGCACGGTTCTGTGATCAGCAGTAAATCTCCATCCAAATGCCAGAGGGTGCAAAGAAGAAATCCAGGAAATGCCCATCACTGCAGCTGAATAAACAGAAGATCTAACTGCTTTCATTGATTCTACGTGACTAATAAACTCAAGACTACGGCAATATATGGAACTACATCTGAGTTGTTCTTATTATAATTTTCATCACAGTTAAGTATATTTATTTATGGTGAAATGCTAATCGACATGGCCTGCTTAGAATAGAATGAAATACTGTTTGTCTTGATGAAAAAATTAGATGAAATTTTCACACTGAAAGAGACGTGCCAGGCGTTGCAGCTAAACTGAATAAAAGCAGAATGAACTGATGGAACGCTAAGAAAAAAAAAAACAATAAATAAAATGTATGAATGATGCAGAGCTAATTGACATCATTTATTATAGTACATAAACTATAAATTATATTTTCTACCTTATTCTGTGCAGGAAATTAAAATAATAGCTAATAAAATGTAGTATATAAAACAATCATAAAATTGCCATTAGGAAAAAAAAATATCGATTACAAGTGATTGATTATTGTCGAGCGGTATATTTGATTACTTACAGCAAATTAAAAGTAATAAAAATTCTTTGTCAAAAAAAAGTCAAAATTATAATTATGATTAAACATAGGCTACATACATAAAATGATTTCTGTCACTTCTGAAATGATGGCTACGCCCCTGGTGTGACAAAATGTTAATTTATACATGATATTTTTAAAGCTCTTTTAAAAAAAAAAAAAATCTTGCCATACATACAATTATACGTACGCCTGTCACGGCTTACGCTGCTGGAAGGAACACGGAGCCGAGGGATAAACGAAACAAGGATTTATTAAATTATACATAGGCAAGGTAAGTAACAAATAACAGGTGGCAAGTGGCAAGTGGCAAGTGGCAAGTAACAAGTGGACAAGTAGACAGGTTGACAAGTAGACGAGTAGACCCGACAAAACAGAACAGAAAGGACAAGGCTTTTATACAAAGGATAATGGGGAAACACAGGTGGATGGAATGACTAAATTAACAGGGACATGGAACACATGCGGAAATGACTAGACACACCTGGGAACTAATCAAACCACATAGAGACAGAAACTGGGTCACAGGGGCAAAAACACACAAAATGAGTCCAGGTGTGTGACAGTACTCCCCCCTCCCGGTAGGTGCGTCCTCGCACCGTAGAAACAAACAAAGGGAGGCCAGCAGACAGGGACCACAGAGGAAGGAGCCAGGGAGGAGATGACGGAGGGAGGAGCCAGGGAGGAGACAGGAAGGATCTGAAGCAGGAGGCACGCAGCAGGACCCAGGCCACAGCCATAACGGCCCAAGGTGGGGCCGACGGAGGAAGGAGCCATGGAGGAGGAATGGTCACCGACTCCAGGGACTCGACCCACGGCAACGGAGCAAGTGGAGGAGGAGCCCGAGGCGGAGAGCCGAAGAGCCAGGGTGACGGGGAGGAGCCGGAGGTCCTAGGCGGAACTGATGGCTCTGGTGACTGACGCGGCGATGTGGATCCGGAAGGCCGCGGTGAGGCCAGAATGACCGAGGACTGAGGTGTAGCCGAGGGGATGAAGGAGCCTGACGGAGCCGGAGGGACGGAGGGATGAGGCGAAGCCGGAGGAGTGGAGTCCCGAGGCATAGGATGGACGACGCCAGACCAAGGCGGAGCCGGAGGGACGAGGGAGCCAGGCAGAGCCTGCGGACTGCCGGGCCACGGCGGAGAGGAAGGAGCTAGGAGCCATGGTGGAGCCGACGGGTCAACGGGCCGAGGCGGAGTCCAGGCCTCAGAGGCTGGAGGCGGAGGTGAGGGAGACGCCGACCAAGGCGTCGCTGGAGGATGGCGGTCCCGCTGAGCTCGCACCACAATGATGGTAGGCTGAGGGCGAGCAGAGGGGCAGCCAGACGACAGCGGAGGAGGAGGCAGGAGTGGGTGGGAATTTTGGAGGAGCAGGCATTGGAGTAAGCTCTGGGGCTGGAGCCCTTCCTGGGCTTAACGGAGGATCAGGAGCCCGTCCTGGGCTTAACGGAGGATCAGGAGCCCGTCCTGGGCTTAACGGGGGTTCAGGAGCCCGTCCTGGGCTTAACGGGGGTTCAGGAGCCCGTCCTCGGCTTAACGGGGGATCAGGAGCCCGTCCTGGGCTTAACGGGGGATCAGGAGCCCGTCCTGGGCTTAAAGGAGGATCAGGAGCCCGTCCTGGGCTTACAGGAGGATCAGGAGCCCGTCCTGGGCTTAACAGGGGAACAGGAGCCCGTCCTGGGCTTAACGGGGAATCAGGAGCCCTTCCTGGGCTTAACAGAGGATCAGGAGCCCGTCCTGGGCTTAACGGAAGATCAGGAGCCCTTCCTGGGCTTAACAGAGGATCAGGAGCCTGTCCTGGGCTTACAGGAGGATCAGGAGCCCGTCCTGGGCTTAACGGGGGAACAGGAGCCCGTCCTGGGCTTAACGGGGAATCAGGAGCCCGTCCTGGGCTTAACGGGGAATCAGGAGCCCTTCCTGGGCTTAACAGAGGATCAGGAGCCCGTCCTGGGCTTACAGGAGGATCAGGAGCCCGTCCTGGGCTTAACGGAAGATCAGGAGCCCTTCCTGGGCTTAACAGAGGATCAGGAGCCCGTCCTGGGCTTACAGGAGGATCAGGAGCCCGTCCTGGGCTTAACGGAAGATCAGGAGCCCTTCCTGGGCTTAACAGAGGATCAGGAGCCCGTCCTGGGCTTACAGGAGGATCAGGAGCCCGTCCTGGGCTTAACGGAAGATCAGGAGCCCTTCCTGGGCTTAACAGAGGATCTGGCATAGGTGAATTGGAAACCCCCTCATTTTGACCCATTTGGCGCTCCACATTTTGCTCCCTCGTGGTGGGCAGTGTCGCCGGCTCTCGCACCTGGTCTGACGGGTTGCTCTCTGGCTCTCCGTCATCGGTGGGCTCGGGCTTATGCCTCGTACCGTGGGGAGATTGTAGGCTGGGCTCTGGGTCCAGAGTGGACCTGGCGAGATCCTCCATTGGGCCGACCGTGAGAGGTGACCTATTTCTCACCAGATTCCACTCTATAAATGCGGCAAAATCCTCCCGAGGACCATCTTCGGGCGACAACGCTCGGCACCTGGAGTTCAGGCTGGCGTGATAAAAGGTGCAGAGCGCGTGGTCCGGGTAGCTGGTGGCATTAGCTATCCAGAGAAACCGTCTGGTATGGTCCTCGAGAGACAGTCCCTCCTGCTCCAGCAGGAGGAGGAGGTATTCGGGGCGATAGAGGGGATCCATGACACACTGCGGAAAGAAAAAGACTGTGAAAAAACGGAAAACAAAACGGAGGGAAAACACGCAGTTTTTAACTTTTTAGGTCGGGTCTTCTGTCACGTCTTACGCTGCTGGAAGGAACACGGAGCCGAGGGATAAACGAAACAAGGATTTATTAAATTATACATAGGCAAGGTAAGTAACAAATAACAGGTGGCAAGTGGCAAGTGGCAAGTGGCAAGTGGCAAGTGGACAAGTAGACAGGTTGACAAGTAGACGAGTAGACCCGACAAAACAGAACAGAAAGGACAAGGCTTTTATACAAAGGATAATGGGGAAACACAGGTGGATGGAATGACTAAATTAACAGGGACATGGAACACATGCGGAAATGACTAGACACACCTGGGAACTAATCAAACCACATAGAGACAGAAACTGGGTCACAGGGGCAAAAACACACAAAATGAGTCCAGGTGTGTGACAATGCCATTTCATGCCATGGCATCTATAATCTAGCATCTAACAATGACCAAAAGTTTTTTTTTTTCCTAACCTATGGTTCTCTAACCATATAGGCTGGTGTATTTTGCCCCCTGACTAAGCATTTAAAGAATTAAGTGGAAGCATTTAAATAATCCTGTGAATGCACTTAAATAATGCAGAATCGAATCGTTATAATCAAATCGAATCGAATCGTTCTAAATTTGCAAAAAAATAAAACCCATGAATCGAATCGAATGGATGCCTACCCAAAGATTCACAGCTCTAGTAACGACGGAAATTGCGACCATAGTTGGCTAACAATGCGTTTGGGAAACGCACCCCAGAGCCCTAGTTCTCCGACAAGGTATGCAAAAATGCGCTCATAATCGCAGATTATATAATCGTAGGATTATGAAACAGGCAAAATTATTCACAATAATGAAAGCTCTTTGCCTATCTTCTTCTGCTCTGTAATGCTGCTCCATCTGAGAGCGCGTGAAAATACCACAATTAATAACGTTTTAACTCCAAACTCACTTCATAACATCAGTCGAGTGTTTGTAATAAATCCTTCTGTGAGATGATGTGGCTTTTTAAACAGCACTGCATCATTTATTATATTACATAAACTATAAATTATATTTTCTACCTTATTCTGTGCAGAAAATTAAAATAAAAGCTAATTAAATGTAGTATATAAAACAATCATAAAATTGCCATTAGAGAAAAAAATATATAGATTACAAATAATTGATTATTGTTGAGCGGTATATTTGATTACTTACAGCAAATTAAAAGTAATAAAAATTATTTTCCACGGTGGAAAGGGCCTAATGTTGAAGGGCCAGACTGGAGAGGGCCTGATAGAAAGGCCCAGTGTGGAAAGAGCCTGATATTGAAGGACCAGACTGGAGAGGGCATACTGTTAGAGGCCGATGGTGGAAAGAGCCTGATGTTGAAAGGCCAGACTGAAGAGGGCCAGATGTTACAGGCCCAGGGTGTAAAGGGCCTGATGTTGAAGGACCAGACTGGAGAGGGACTGATGTTAGAGGCCGAGGGTGGAAAGGGCCTGATGTTGAAAGGCCAGACTGAAGAGGGCCAGATGTTATAGGCCCAGGGTGTAAAGGGCCTGATGTTGAAGGACCAGACTGGAGAGGGACTGATGTTAGAGGCCGAGGGTGGAAAGGGCCTGATGTTGAAAGGCCAGACTGAAGAGGGCCAGATGTTAGAGGCCCAGGGTGTAAAGGGCCTGATGTTGAAGGACCAGACTGGAGAGGGCCTGATGTTAGAGGCCGATGGTGGAAAGGGCCTGATGTTGAAAGGCGAGACTGGAGAGGGGCTGATGTTAGAGGCCCGGGGTGGAAAGGGCCTGATGTTGAAGGACCAGACTGGAGAGAGCCAGATGTTAGAGGCCCAGGGTGGAGAGGGCCTGATGTTAGAGGCACAGGGTGGAAAGGGCCTGATGTTGAAGGACCAGACTGGAGAAACCAAGATGTTAGAGGCCCAGGGTGGAAAGGGCCTGATGTTTAGAGGCCCAGGGTGGAAAGGGCCTGATGTTAAAGGGTCAGACTGGAGAGGGCCTGATGTTGATGGATCAGACTGGAGAGAGTCAGATATTAGAGATCCGGGGTGGAAAGGGCCCGATGTTGAAGGGCCAAACTGGAGAGGGCCTGATGTTAGAGGCCCAGGGTGGAAATGGCCTGATGTTGGAGGCCTGAACTTTGAAGGCAAAGGCCTGGTTGATGCACATGTATCTATACCTCCAAGGATCCTTCCATTGCAACAGGCCCCAGGATGGCCAAAACTTTCTCTTCCTCTGTAGGGAGAGGAGGAACTGAATTGATACCTCATCAGTGTTGTTTGCTACGTGCCTCAGCCCTCTGTTTTTTCACATTTACGAAGTCCCTCCACTTATTTCTGACTTCTTCTGGGTTTTGTCCATAGGCAGCATCATTTATTTTTTTGAGCGATTTTTGCCCAGATTTTATTTTTGTCAGTATTTGTAATACAGCATTTTTTTCAGCTTTGAAAATAGCTGGACCTTTTTTTATTTTCCAATACATTTTCCAATTATTATCCTCCAAAAGAACTGCAATTTCATGCTTTAAAAATTGGGGTTTTCATTTCATTTTCATTAACACTTGCCTGAATGGCAAGAAGAGTTAAATAGGAGAAATTGAGCAAAATAAGCAACAGGTGTCCACAACACTACATCACAGTTTAAAAAAAAAAAATTAAATCTGTATGTGTATACGAATATAATGTATTGCAGAACAAATGAATAATTCGTTATTACTTGACTCCTACATAACGTCATTTCAAAAGCGTAATTAGAGTCGAAGACTCTTTTCACTTTCACTTTCACTTTTTCACTAAGAAAAGAGAAAATAAAACCAAATTACTGTAGGTGGCGGTATGTGTTCATGGCTCCAGTCAGTCATTAGATCGAAGAAGAAGCAGAACGACAGCTCAAACCAATGTAGTCTGAATGATGGATCTGCGACACAGGTACCATGGTTTCAGGGAACAGTTGTGACTAGCTGGTTCATTTCCATAATGATGCATGGTACTATGGTGGTTAATCTGCGAGTTACGTAGTTGTACGGGAAACGCACCCCTGTGTAGTAAATGCTACTCCATCTGAAAGCAGGTGATCGAGATTTACTATTAATCACAAAACCGGCTTTACTGACAAAATGCACATGACAATCGTGATTAATCGCGATCGATTAATCGTGCAGCTCTTCTGATGAAATGCCAATTTCAGCCTCGCACCTCACTCATGATTTGTCTACACAGAGAGAGAGGAGAGGTGCCAGTGAATAAATCGGAAAACAAAGTAACTTGCATTACTTATTTGAAAAAGTAATTCAGGTATCTTGTTGTAAATTTAAAAGTAATGGGTAACTTTACTAGTTACTTGAAAAAAGTAATCTGATTACGATCATGTTACATAGTGTTATACCAACTCTGGTCAGAATACTTTGATTAAGCCTATAATATGTAAAAAAAATAAAAAAAATAAATACCTTTTTATAGTAACTGTTGATATCAGTTAATTTTACTGCGCAATATGCATTTAAAATTAATTGATCATTTTTATACATATACATATATATATATATATATATATCTTACAAATATCTTACAAATTGTACCTTTAAGTGCTAAGATCAATGGTTATTGGGAAACCAGGGCTAGCGCGAGCTCAACCGCTCTAGGCAAAACCCTACTGTGCAGCCCCCAGTTCACATTCACAATTAAACACGATCTTTAAGATGCATGTGGAAGACTGGAGATTTGGTTTATTGGTACAACTGCATTAAAATAAAGCAGATACGGGCGTTTTTTCTGATTGTTATTATATAAATATATTTTCCTACTAAAACATAAAAAAGTAAATTATTAAAAAATAACCATATAGCTGCAAAAGCAAATTAAGTAGACCTGAAGTGGTCATGGAAAGATTTGGGGGAATTCTCGATAAACAGCTTGCAGTTGTTCAGTACACGGAAAGCACAAGCACAAGCGGCGCCAGGATTTTTATTGTAGGTGGGCCTCCATAAAACTGGTTGGGTCAGTTAAAATAAGCAGGAGTTTCCTCCTGTTGTTCCTCTGAGCCTTTCTTGCTGAATTTAAAATAAAATAAGCTGCTTTGTTTGTTTACTTTTCATATTAGCAAAACTGTCTGTGTCTGCCAACGTCATTAATTTCATTGGATCACTTGCTGGTGATGATGCAGAGTCCACACGTGTGGTAGAAGCAGCTGATTGGCTGGGAAGCTTTCTCTCAAAGCTTTCCTCAGGCTGCTTATTGGATGAACCGCTAGAATGAAAATCACTCACTACTCATAGGCCTGGGCCAAAATAAGTGGGTCCGGACCCAATGGGAGCGCCGCGGATGAGCACAAGTCTCTGTAGTTAATTTTTAATAGAGACATAAACATAAGCCCCTTTCACACTGCACGTCAGACCCGGCAAATTGCCGGAACATTGCCGGGTCGCCTTCTGTGTGAAAGCAAACACATCGCGGGATTGATTCCGGGACTGATCCTGGGTCGGGGACCTAGTAACATTGCTGGGTTCAGTCCCGGAACGAGCGCTGTGTCAAAGCCAGATCAAATGCCGTGTTGTAGTGATGACGCACGTTATCGCGTGACTCTTTTACCAGGTGTTTTGAAGGAAGATCATAGTTCCCGACAAAAAAATATGAGTAAACTGTAATGAAGCAGAGATCAGTTAGTTCCTCACTTTCTGCGCTGACGCCGAGATCGTTCGGCACCTTCAGTGAAAGTATAACGTGCCTAACGTTTTCGACTCGTACATTACATGTCACTCCCTGATGTGACGTGCCGTTACGGTACCTTTACAGGTTGTGTGTGAAAGCACGCACATATACCGGGTAATCACTGCAGTGTGAAAGTGTAAAATCAAGCGACCTATGAACAATTGCTAGGGGACACATTGTCGGAATCGCAGTGTGAAAAGGGCTATAGAGATCTGTTCAAGCCGTGCTCCTCGCCGAAATCCCTTCTCAAAGTTGAACAAGCTGGGTCCGGGTCCAGCACCTCCGAATTCCATTCCCCCTCCTCGCGCACCATTGAAAGTTTCCGTGTCAGGGTCATTATAGTTTAGCATTTTTAAATTTGTTTTTATTTTAATATTGCTTTCAATTGTCTTTTATTGGTTTCATTAATAATTTTGTAAATTTTAGTTTAGGCAAGGCAAGGCAAGGCAAGGCAATAAAATATTTGCACTTCAAAGCGTGCAGACGAAACTCAAAGAATGCGGTCATTACTTTCGGAGGTGGATGCTGCTGTTTGGGAACGCAGTCGTGTAAGACATTTCTGGGAGGCAATTATACAGAAATACTTTGGTGACAGACTTTGCTTGTGCATTTCCAAATTACCATTATAACATATCAGATGCTGTGGAATGAAATCGGTCCACTGGTAAGTCAACTTTTGCATCATGCATCAGTGATGGCATCATGCATCATGAAGCAAATTCTGTGATTGTGGCTACAAATCAGTGCTCCTATGCCGTACAGTGAGCGAGGTTCAAAGATGGCCGTTGTCAAGGTCTTGCGACCAAAGATAGTCTGCAATCATTTTCTGACAGTGTCAGAAATACAGCATGATCATCACACAGTGTGTTACAAGTCTGCTACAACCCACGTCTACTGACCAGCCAATAAAAACGCGACATGAAATCAGCGCGACATTGCACTTAAACATAAACCTACTTACCTCAAGCTGTTATCCCTTCCTTTTTCACCACTTCCACTTTTTTCAGCATGCACAAAAACTGTCAAAGTGTTTTATCATGCTCTTTTTGTTTACCACTAGCACATGCTTATTCTTGTATAGTAATGTGCATTGCATCGTACGAGTCAATAGGTGTCATCATCGTACACGTCTACACACATGTTGTCCCCAAGTTTATTAGATCCATGTCGCATAGTGTGATCTGCAATGATTTTAGCATTGCTAAAATCGTGCAGTGTATAGAAGGCTTAATTAGCCTAATTAAAGTTTAGCTGAATTCACAGAACACTTCCAGAGCGCAGGCCAAAGACATTTCCATTTAAGCTTATTGACGCAAACCTCTAGCGACACAAAATTAAAGCATGCTAAGATTGATTAGAAAATGATTATTTTTGATTAGGCTATTTTTAGTTAGGTTTTCAATAACTGCTATTGGTTTGGTTTTGTTTTATTTTATTTTTTCAGTTATTTTGAACATTTTTTAATCTTTCTTTCTTTCTTTCTCTAAATGCCTTTTAGTTAAATACAGTTCTTGATACAACATATTTTCACTAAAGGTCCCCAAATGTTTGTGCATATGCTCATTTACCCCGTTTGATCACTTGCCGGATCCGTCAACCCACTTTATTTCCGGGACCTTGCAATTTACAAATGAAACACTGTTCATAGCGTTATAAATGATAAAGGCCAAATAGGCTATCTAGGATGCATGGCTAAAAAAATTAAAAATTCTGTGTCTCCCCCACGTTTTCTCTCTATAAGACTATAATCTTACCTTTCAGAAGCGCTTTAAAATTCATCAGACATCACCAGTTGCAAAAGTTATTCATGTCCGTATAGCTTTATTCATTTTGATGACATTTTTGGAAGTACATGGGTAGGCTATATTTCCAAGGGTGGTTTGCTTTGGGTTGACGCCGCTCAGGTAAGGCAGAGCGCAGTTAATTTAGAGTTTGAATAACTAAGGGGTTATAATTTGTTTATATGAGTGCAATAATTCAAAAGAATGCCCAAAAGATAAATTAAATATCTGTCCTTTTTTGACTGTGGACGCGCCAGCCCTGGTTGTGGCAACCTCAGAACACTGGTACAAATTATAAATGGTACAAAGATAAAAAAAAAAAAATACTAATATGTACCGTTTAGGGGTACATTTAGCTTTTGTACCTATAGTTTTGTCTGATAACACTGATAACAGTAAGACTGAGACAGAATAGAACACAAGTCTTTACTTTGCTATATTTTAATTTTCTGCAGTTATTTGATCCATTGTATATTTCACATGCTTGCACTGTTTTGCCGAGTTTAAGCTGTTTTATTTTTTTTAACAAAAAGACCAGTCTTTATAGAGTTTCGGTTCTTTGTATCCTTTGAACAACAATAAACAAATGGCTTATTAATCCTTGTGACTGTCAATTATTTGATTTGTCATTTTTTTAAGTATCTAACATTTATCATCATCATGTGACTTCTCAAAAAAATTAGTCTTTAGCTCAAGGCTATGGTGTTGACACACAGAAGCATTTCACATGCATTCAGATGCGTTTTTATTACAATTTTTGGAAGGTTGATTTTGTAAGATAATTTTCTGATTATAAGCTAATTTCAATAATCAACAATGTGGATTTGAACCATGATTTTAATTTTCACTCTTTCAGTACTAAATATGTTAAAATGCAATGGAGCCTTGAATAATATGACATTAGGAATATATTGGGAAATTGGAGGGTTATTGTAGATAAGGGGTTAATGGGGTATAGTATAATACATAAGGATAAATAGAGTACTTTACACATGTAAGAGTTAATGGGGTTTTATATAATATGCTAATGGTACACATAACAGTATTTAAGGGTTAATGGGTTATGATACCATATGTGAGGGTTAATTTGTTATGGTACGGTATGTTAGGGTTAATAGGGCATGATATGTAACATTAATAATGTACGGTATGTCTCAATTAATGGGATATTGTCTTATATCTAAGGGTTAACAGGTTATGGGGTGGTATGTAATGGGATATAGGGTATGGTATCATATGTAAGGGTTAATTGTTTATGGTAAAGTATGTAAGGGTTAATAGGGTTTGGTATCATATGTAAGGGTTAATTGTTTATGGTAAAGTATGTAAGGGTTAATGGGATATTATATCATATGTAAGGGTTAATTGGTTATGGTTTGGTATGTAAGGGTTAATGGGGTATTGTTTAATATATAAAGGTTAACTGGATATGGTATGGTATATAAGGGATAATAGGGTATAATATGTATCATTAATAATGTATGGTATGGCATGTAAGGGTTAATGAGATATGGTACCATCAAAACATGAACGTAGTGTCCGTGACGTCAACCGTGATGTCAACCGTAGACTCCTGAAGAGTATTTCTCAGGGGGGCAGGGTTTCATATTTTTTTGAAGCACCCCCCTGGGTGCCGCTATTGTCTAGCATACCCCCACCTGCTGTTAGCATTCCATTGACTCCCATTAATTTTGGCATCACTTTGACAGCGAATTACTTTATATCTGAGGCGTTTAAAGACCCGTTTGTCCATTCATTATTTCTAAAGAAACACGAAAATGTATAAAAGGCCCCATTACCTTGTATCTTACGTTATGGTTCTGTAGAAGCAATTTATGTAAAAAATAGGCTAATGATTGCGTCATAACCAGCGACTCACTGTCGTACAGTAGAGAAATTACCGTATGGACAGGAGGAGAAGCTCGCAGGCAATCTTTTACTGTCTATGAGTCTATATGGGACAGGAGATAGCCTTATATCTCCCAGACTGGAGAGGGCCTAATGTTAGAGGCCGAGGGTGGAAAGGGCCTGATGTTGAAGGGCTAGACTGAAGAGAGCCAGATGTTAGAGGCCGAGGGTGGAAAGGGCCTGATGTTGAAGGGCCAGACTGAAGAAGGCCTGATGTTAGAGGCCCGGGGTGGAAAGGGCCTGATGTTAGAGGCCCAGGGTGGAAAGGGCCTGATGTTGAAGGACCAAACTGGAGAGGGCCTGATGTTAGAGGCCCAGGGTGGAAATGGCCTGATGTTGGAGGCCTGAACTTTGAAGGCAAAGGCCTGGTTGATGCACATCTATCTATACCTCCAAGGATCCTTCCATTGCAACAGGCCCCAGGATGGGCAAAACTTTCTCTTCCTCTGTAGGGAGAGGAGGATCTGAATTGATACCCCATCAGTGTTGTTTGCTACGTGCCTCAGCCCTCTGTTTTTTCACATTTACGAAGTCCCTCCACTTATTCCTGACTTCTTCTGGGCTTTGTCCATAGGCAGCATCATTTATTTTTTTGAGCGATTTCTGCCCAGATTTGATTTTTGTTAGTACTTTTAATACAGTATTTTTTCAGCTTTGAAAATAGCTTGACTTTTTTTTTCAACTCCTCCAAAAGAACTGCAATTTAATGCTTTAAAAGTTGGGGTTTTCATTTCATTTTCATTAACACTTGGCTGAATGGCAAGAAGACTTAAATAGGAAAAAATTGAGCAAAATAAGCAACAGGTGTCCACAACACTACATCACAGTTTAAAAAAAAAAAAATGTTTTTTAACTCTGTATGTGTATACGAATATAATGTATTGCAGAACATATGATTAATTCGTTATTACTTGACTCCTACGTAACGTCATTTCAAAAGCGTAATTAGAGTCAAAGAAACGAGAAAATAAAACCAAATTACTGTAGGTGGCGGTATGTGTTCATGGCTCCAGTCAGTCATTAGATCGAAGAAGAAGAAGAACGACAGTTCAAACCAATGTAGTCTGAACGATGGATCTGCGACACAGGTACCATGGTTTCAGGGAACAGTTGTGACTAGCTGGTTCATTTTCATAATAATGCATGGCACTATGGTGGTTAATCTGCGAGTTACGTAGTTGTACGGGAAACGCACCCCTGTGTAGTAAATGCTACTCCATCTGAAAGCAGGTGATCGAGATTTACTATTAATCACAAAACCGGCTTTACTGACAAAATGCACATGACAATCGTGATTAATCGCGATCGATTAATCGTGCAGCTCTTCTGATGAAATGCCAATTTCAGCCTCGCACCTTACTCATGATTTGTCTACACAGAGAGAGAGGAGAGGTGCCAGTGAATAAATCGGAAAACAAAGTAACTTGCATTACTTATTTGAAAAAGTAATTCAGGTATCTTGTTGTAAATTTAAAAGTAATGGGTAACTTTACTAGTTACTTGAAAAAAGTAATCTGATTATGATCATGTTACATAGTGTTATACCAACACTGGTGAGAATACTTTGATTAAGCCTATAATATGTAAAAATAAATTATAAATACCTTTTTTATAGTAACTGTTCATATCAGTTAATTTTACTGCGCAATATGCATTTCAAATTAATCTATCATATATATATATATTTATATATATATATATATATATATATATATATATATATATATATATATATATATATATATATATATATATAAATTCTTTTTTAATTAAATCACACTATACTCAGATGTGAAGTTTCCTGTTCATTGGCCACAAATCTCCTCCTCCATGTGTGTTGTAAGACTGGTTGTGCAACTGTTCAGATGCCTGTGGCTGGTTTATAAACGCAACCTGCGCTGACTCTCCATTTAAAAGTGTTCAGTGATTTCAGTCACAGGTCTGTGTTTGGTTATTATTATGAAGTCAACTGATTTTTCAAAGACATGTATTGTCTTACCACGCATTTACAGTGCACAGCACAGTCGAAACACAAAACTGTGGCTCTGTGTATCTATTGTGGCAGCATGTATTTTCTTTATCTACTGGAATGTGTTGGGTTTGATGTCATCAGAATACTGGAGCACAAGATTTTACAGGTAGGTTCAGACAGACTTCCATTCAAAATCAACATTAAGTACATCGTAAGAAGACAATCAGCAGATTATACCTTTAACTTTATCCAAGTGCTTTATGATTATAGTTAAATTAGAATTTATAAATGAAATCATTAAAAGGGCAGAAAACTAAAAATAGTGACTTCAGTTCACTTCAAATACACATCTAAATTAAATGACTGAACAAAAAAATATATAGGAAATATGCTTCAAAGACTGGGGAAAAATAGGGATAAACAAAAAAAAAACTGTCAATGACTTACTGATATGCAGCCATCTTGGGCCTATAAATAAAATCTCTACAAATATACTAATAAATTTATAAATATTATATTATATTATATTATATTCGAGATGTCTGGAACGCATTAGGTTAACATTTAAATAAACGAGCGTGTTGCCTATACAATTGCGAGTCATTCTAAAAGGGAACATTTCAGCACTTGACAAACGTATAGCGACTCCTATAGCACGCTCTTAAAGGTACAGGTTGTAGGACCTGCCACTAGAGGGCGAACTATCAAAACAATAACAATCGTGTGATTTGATGACGCTAAGAAGGAGTGTGAAATGATGGGATTTGTTGTCTTCTACCCAACCGCTGATGGCCATCAATCAGACGGAAAGATAAATCATGCATTTTAACACGAGTAGATTAAATTCAAAATCAATGCAAAGACACAATCAGACTATGGATCAGATGCATCATCGTGTGGGTCTAGAGACGCAATGCCCCGCGTTTGGCGTATATGCCCCATAATACTAATCTTGTTGATCGTTATAATAGCATACGTTTTCTGTAAAGATACAAATCAAAACAACTCACCTGTTGAGTAATACACAAGCGAGATCGGCATCTCGTTCTAGTTAAAGTTTGTCGCGAAGCCACTTCCGCATTTGTCCACAACACTGTTGTCATGTGGTTTCTATGTCAGTAAAGGCAGTAACAAAGGGTAACTAACTTCATTGACAGGCGACTGCACCGTGTCACTGTTTAGAATGGGAATTTTCTCATGATTTACAAGTAGTTGAAGACATTAGATATATTGTTAGTAATCAGCTGGACAAAATATATAACACTAGCCTAGTGGTGTTTGGATATTTTACTGCAAATATCTTACAAATTGTACCTTTAAGTGCAAAGATCAATCGTTATTGGGAAACCAGGGCTAGCGCGAGCTCAACCGCTCTAGGCAAAACCCTATTGTGCAGCCCCCAGTTCACATTCACAATTAAACACGATCTTTAAGATGCATGTGGAAGACTGGAGATTTAGTTTATTGGCACAACTGCATTAAAATTAAGCAGACACGGGCGTTTTTTCTGATTGTTATTATATAAATATATTTTCCTACTGCAACATAAAAAAATAAATTAATAAAAAATAACCATATAGCTGCAAAAGCAAATTAAGTAGACCTGAAGTGGTCATGGAAAGATTTGGGAGAATTCTCGATAAACAGCTCGCAGTTGTTCATTACACGGAAAGCACAAGCACTAGCGGCGCCAGGATTTTTATTGTAGGTGGGCCTCCATAAAACTGGTTGGGTCAGTTAAAATAAGCAGGAGTTTCCTCCTGTTGTTCCTCTGAGCCTTTCTTGCTGAATTTAAAATAAAATAAGCTGCTTTGTTTGTTTACTTTTCAATGTAGCAAAACTGTCTGTGTCTGCCAACGTCATTAATTTCATTGGATCACTTGCTGGTGATGATGCAGAGTCCACACGTGTGGTAGAAGCAGCTGAATGGCTGAGAAGCTTTCTCTCAAAGCTTTCCTCAGGCTGCTTATTGGATGAACCGCTAGAATGAAAATCACTCACTATTCATAGGCCTGGGCCAAAATAAGTGGGTCCGGACCCAATGGGAGCGCCGCGGATGAGCACAAGTCTCTGTAGTTAATTTTTAATAGAGACATAAACATAAGCCCCTTTCACACTGCACGTCAGACCCGGCAAATTGCCGGAACATTGCCGGGTCGCCTTCTGTGTGAAAGCAAACACATCGCGGGATTGATTCCGGGACTGATCCTGGGTCGGGGACCTAGTAACATTGCTGGGTTCAGTCCCGGAACGAGCGCTGTGTCAAAGCCAGATCAAATGCCGTGTTGTAGTGATGACGCACGTTATCGCGTGACTCTTTTACCAGGTGTTTTGAAGGAAGATCATAGTTCCCGACAAAAAAAATATGAGTAAACTGTAATGAAGCAGAGATCAGTTAGTTCCTCACTTTCTGCGCTGACGCCGAGATCGTTCGGCACCTTCAGTGAAAGTATAACGTGCCTAACGTTTTCGACTCGTACATTACATGTCACTCCCTGATGTGACGTGTCGTTACGGTACCTTTACAGGTTGTGTGTGAAAGCACGCACATATACCGGGTAATCACTGCAGTGTGAAAGTGTAAAACCAAGCGACCTATGAACAATTGCTAGGGGACACATTGCCGGAATCGCAGTGTGAAAAGGGCTATAGAGATCTGTTCAAGCCGTGCTCCTCGCCGAAATCCATTCTCAAAGTTGAACAAGCTGGGTCCGGGTCCAGCACCTCCGAATTCCAATCCCCCTCCTCGCGCACCATTGAAAGATGCTCGTGTCAGGGTCATTATAGTTTAGCATTTTTAAATTTGTTTTATTTTAATATTGCTTTCAATTGTCTTTTATTGGTTTCATTAATAATTTTGTAAATTTGAGTTTAGTTTTTATTATGTGAACAGGCCTATTTAGTTTTTATACAATTTACTTTCAGGTTTAATTTTAGTTTTAGTAGCCTAATTAAAGTTAAGCTGAATTCACAGAACACTTCCAGAGCGCAGGCCAAAGACATTTCCATTTAAGCTTATTGACGCAAACCTCTAGCGACACAAAATTAAAGCATGCTAAGATTGATTAGAAAACGATTATTTTTCATTAGGCTATTTTTAGTTAGGTGTTCAATAACTGCTATTGGTTTGGTTTTGTTTTATTTTATTTTTTCAGTTATTTTGAACATTTTTTAATCTTTCTTTCTTTCTCTAAATGCCTTTTAGTTAAATACAGTTCTTGATACAACATATTTTTACAAAAGGTCCCCAAATGTTTGTGCATATGCTCATTTACCCCGTTTGATCACTTGCCGGATCCGTCAACCCACTTTATTTCCGGGACCTTGCAATTTACAAATGAAACACTGTTCATAGCGTTATAAATGATAAAGGCCAAATAGGCTATCTAGGATGCATGGCTAAAAAAATTAAAAATTCTGTGTCTCCCCCACGTTTTCTCTCTATAAGACTATAATCTTACCTTTCAGAAGCGCTTTAAAATTCATCAGACATCACCAGTTGCAAAAGTTATTCATGTCCGTATAGCTTTATTCATTTTGATGACATTTTTGGAAGTACATGGGTAGGCTATATTTCCAAGGGTGGTTTGCATTGGGTTGACGCCGCTCAGGTAAGGCACAGCGCGGTTAATTTAGAGTTTGAATAACTAAGGGGTTATAATTTGTTGATATGAGTGCAATAATTCAAAATAATGCCCAAAAGATACATTAAATATCTGTCTTTTTTTGACTGTGGACGCGCCAGCCCTGGTTGTGGCAACCTCAGAACACTGGTACAAATTATAAATGGTACAAAGATAAAAAAATGTACCGTTTAGGGGTACATTTAGCTTTTGTACCTATAGTTTTGTCTGATAACACTGATGACAGTTAGACTGAGCCAGAATCGAACACAAGTCTTTACTTTGCTATATTTTAATTTTCTGCAGGTATTTGATCCATTGTATATTTCACATGCTTGCACTGTTTTGCAGAGTTTAAGCTGTTTTATTTTTTTTAACAAAAAGACCAGTCTTTATAGAGTTTCGGTTCTTTGTATCCTTTGAACAACAATAAACAAATGGCTTATTAATTGCTTGTGACTGTCAATTATTTGATTTGTCATTTTTAAAGTATCTATCATTTATCATCATCATGTGACTTCTCAAAAAAATTAGTCTTTAGCTCAAGGCTATGGTGTTGACACACAGAAACATTTCACATGCATCCTTAAATTTGCATGATTTGCACTGATTCAAAGTGGAGTTGGTAGTATATTTTAATGTTTTGAATATTTCTTAGGACAGAAATATAAATGTGACATCACATAATATCCTGTGAAACATATCGTTGCTGTTTCTAAATAATTTTGCATGCTAAGTCTAGTGTGACTTTAACCAGAGTTCAGATGCGTTTTTATTACAATTTTTGGAAGGTTGATTTTGTAAGATAATTTTCTGATTATAAGCTAATTTCAATAATCAACAATGTGGATTTGAACCATGATTTAAATTTTCACTCTTTCACTACTAAATATGTTAAAATGCAATGGAGCCTTGAATTATATGACATTAGGAATATATTGGGAAATTGGAGGGTTATTGTAGATAAGGGGTTAATGGGGTATAGTATAATACATAAGGATAAATAGAGTACTTTACACATGTAAGAGTTAATGGGGTTTTATATAATATGCTAATGGTACACATAACAGTATTTAAGGGTTAATGGGGTATGATACCATATGTGAGGGTTAATTTGTTATGGTACGGTATGTTAGGGTTAATAGGGCATGATATGTAACATTAATAATGTACGGTATGTCTTAATTAATGGGGTATGGTCTTATATCTAAGAGTTAACAGGTTATGGTGTGGTATGTAATGGGGTAATAGGGTATGGAATCATATGTAAGGGTTAATTGTTTATGGTAAAGTATGTAAGGGTTAATAGGGTTTGGTATCATATTTAAGGGTTAATTGGTTATGGTAAAGTATGTAAGGGTTAATGTGATATGATATCATATGTAAGGGTTAATTGGTAATGGTTTGGTATGTAAGGGTTAATGGGGTATTGTGTAATATATAAAGGTTAACTGGATATGGTATGGTATATAAGGGATAATAGGGTATAATATGTATCATTAATAATGTATGGTATGGCATGTAAGGGTTAATGAGATATGGTACCATCAAAACATGAACGTAGTGTCCGTGACGTCAACCGTGATGTCAACCGTAGACTCCTGAAGAGTTTCTCAGGGGGGCAGGGTTTCATATTTTTTTGAAGCACCCCCCTGGGCGCCGCTATTGGCTAGCGTACCCCCACCTGCTGTTAGCATTCCATTGACTCCCATTAATTTTGGCATCACTTTGACAGCGAATTACTTTATATCTGAGGCGTTTAAAGACCCATTTGTCCATTCATTATTTCTAAAGAAACACGAAAATGTATAAAAGGCCCCATTCCCTTGTATCTTACGTTATGGTTCTGTAGAAGCAGTTTTTGTAAAAAATAGGCTAATGATTGCGTCATAACCAGCAACTCAATGTTGCACAGTAGAGAAATTACCGTATGGACAGGAGGAGAAGCTCCCAGGCAATCTTTTACTGTCTATGAGTCTATATGGGACAGGAGATAGCCTCATATCTCCCAGACTGGAGACGGGCTAATGTTAGAGGCCGAGGGTGGAAAGGGCCTGATGTTGAAGGGCTAGACTGAAGAGAGCCAGATGTTAGAGGCCCAGGGTGGAAAGGGCCTGATGTTGAAGGGCCAGACTGAAGAAGGCCTGATGTTAGAGGCCCGGGGTGGAAAGGGCCTGATGTTGAAGGACCAGACTGGAGATAGCCAGATGTTAGAGGTCCAGGGTGGAAAGGGCCTGATGTTGAAGGACCAGACTGGAGAGAGCCAGATGTTAGAGGCCCGGGGTGGAAAGGGCCTGATGTTGAAGGACCAGATTTGAGCGAGCCAGATGTTAGAGGCCCAGGGTGGAAAGGGCCTGATGTTGAAGGACCAAACTGGAGAGGGCCTGATGTTAGAGGCCCAGAGTGGAAATGGCCTGATGTTGGAGGCCTGAACTTTGAAGGCAAAGGCCTGGTTGATGCACATGTATCTATACCTCCAAGGATCCTTCCATTGCAACAGGCCCCAGGATGGCCAAAACTTTCTCTTCCTCTGTAGGGAGAGGAGGATCTGAATTGATACCCCATCAGTGTTGTTTGCTACGTGCCTCAGCCCTCTGTTTTTTCACATTTACGAAGTCTGACTTCTTCTGGGCTTTGTCCATAGGCAGCATCATTTATTTTTTTGCGCGATTTCTGCCCAGATTTTATTTTTGTTAGTACTTTTAATACAGTATTTTTTCAGCCTTGAAAATAGCTTGACTTTTTTTTATTTTCCAACTCCTCTAAAAGAACTGCAATTTAATGCTTTAAAAATTGGGGTTTTCATTTCATTTTCATTAACACTTGGCTGAATGGCAAGAAGACCTAAATAGGAAAAATTGAGCAAAATAAGCAACAGGTGTCCACAACACTACATCACAGTTTTTAAAAAAACAAAACAAATTTTAACTCTGTATGTGTATACGAATATAATGTATTGCAGAACAAATGAATAACTCGTTATTACTTGACTCCTACGTAACGTCATTTCAAAAGTGTAATTAGAGTCGAAGAAAAGACCAGAAATTAAACCAAATTACTGTAGGTGGCGGTATGTGTTCATGGCTCCAGTCAGTCATTAGATCGAAGAAGAAGAAGAATGACAGTTCAAACCAACGTAGTCTGAACGATGGATCTGCGACACAGGTACCATGGTTTCAGGGAACAGTTGTGACTAGCTGGTTCATTTCCATAATGATGCATGGCACTATGGTGGTTAATCTGCGAGTTACGTAGTTGTACGGGAAACGCACCCCTGTGTAGTAAATGCTACTCCATCTGAAAGCAGGTGATCGAGATTTACTATTAATCACAAAACCGGCTTTACTGACAAAATGCACATGACAATCGTGATTAATCGCGATCGATTAATCGTGCAGCTCTTCTGATGAAATGCCAATTTCAGCCTCGCACCTCACTCATGATTTGTCTACACAGAGAGAGAGGAGAGGTGCCAGTGAATAAATAGGAAAACAAAGTAACTTGCATTACTTATTTGAAAAAGTAATTCAGGTATCTTGTTGTAAATTTAAAAGTAATGGGTAACTTTACTAGTTACTTGAAAAAAGTAATCTGATTACGATCATGTTACATAGTGTTATACCAACACTGGTCAGAATACTTTGATTAAGCCTATAATATGTAAAAAAAAAATTATAAATACCTTTTTATAGTAACTGTTCAAATCAGTTAATTTTACTGCGCAATATGCATTCCAAATTAATCCATCATTTATATATATAAAAAAGAATTTATATATATATATATTCTTTTTTAATTAAATCACACAATACTCCGATGTGAAGTTTCCTGTTCATTGGCCACAAATCTCCTCCTCCATGTGTGTTGTAAGACTGGTTGTGCAACTGTTCAGATGCCTGTGGCTGGTTTATAAACGCAACCTGCGCTGACTCTCCATTTAAAAGTGTTCAGTGATTTCAGTCACAGGTCTGTGTTTGGTTATTATTATGAAGTCAACTGATTTTTCAAAGACATGTATTGTCTTACCACGCATTTACTGTGCACAGCACAGTCAAAACACAAAACTGTGGCTTTGTGTATCTATTGTGGCAGCATGTATTTTTTTATCTACTGGAATGTGTTGGGTTCGATGTCATCAGAATACTGGAGCACAAGATTTTACAGGTAGGTTCAGACAGACTTCCATTAAAAAAAAAAAAACATTAAGTACATCGTAAGAAGACAGTCAGCAGATTATACCTTTAACTTTATCCAAGTGCTTTATGATTATAGTTAAATTATAATTTAAAAATGAAATCATTAAAAAGGGCAGAAAACTAAAAATACAAATACACATCTAAATTAAATGACTGAACAAAAAAATGTAAGAATGTAGGAAATGTAGGAAATATGCTTCAAAGACTGGGGAAAAATAGGGATAAACTAAAAAAAAAACTGTCGATGACTTACTGATATGCAGCCATCTTGGGCCTATAAATAAAATCTCTACAAATATACTAATAAATATATAAATATTATATTATAATATATTATATTCGAGATGTCTGGAACGCATTAGGTTAACATTTAAATAAACGAGCGTGTTGCCTATACAATTGCGAGTCATTCTAAAAGGGAACATTTCAGCACTTGACAAATGTATAGCGACTCCTATAGCACGCTCTTAAAGGTACAGGTTGTAGGACCTGCCACTAGAGGGTGAACTATCAAAACAATAACAATCGTGTGATTTGATGACGCTAAGAAGGAGTGTGAAATGATGGGATTTGTTGTCTTCTACCCAACCGCTGATGGCCATCAATCAGACGGAAAGATAAATCATGCATTTTAACACGAGTAGATTAAATTCAGAGTCAATGCAAAGACACGATCAGACTATGGATCAGATGCATCATCGTGTGGGTCTAGAGACGCAATGCCCCGCGTTTGGCGTATATGCCCCATAATACTAATCTTGTTGATCGTTATAATAGCATACGTTTTCTGTAAAGATACAAATCAAAACAACTCACCTGTCGAGTAATACACAAGCGAGATCGGCATCTCGTTCTAGTTAAAGTTTGTCGCGAAGCCACTTCCGCATTTGTCCACAACACTGTTGTCATGTGGTTTCTATGTCAGTAAAGGCAGTAACAAAGGGTAACTAACTTCATTGACAGGTGACTGCACTGCCCCGTGTCACTGTTTAGAATGGGAATTTTCTCATGATTTACAAGTAGTTGAAAACATTTGATATATTGTTAGTAATCAGCTGGACAAAATATATAACACTAGCCTAGTGGTGTTTGGATATTTTACTGCAAATATCTTACAAATTGTACCTTTAAGTGCTAAGATCAATGGTTATTGGGAAACCAGGGCTAGCGCGAGCTCAACCGCTCTAGGCAAAACCCTACTGTGCAGCCCCCAGTTCACATTCACAATTAAACACGATCTTTAAGATGCATGTGGAAGACTGGAGATTTAGTTTATTGGCACAACTGCATTAAAATTAAGCAGACACGGGCGTTTTTTCTGATTGTTATTATATAAATATATTTTCCTACTGCAACATAAAAAAATAAATTAATAAAAAATAACCATATAGCTGCAAAAGCAAATTAAGTAGACCTGAAGTGGTCATGGAAAGATTTGGGAGAATTCTCGATAAACAGCTCGCAGTTGTTCATTACACGGAAAGCACAAGCACTAGCGGCGCCAGTATTTTTTATTGTAGGTGGGCCTCCATAAAACTGGTTGGGTCAGTTAAAATAAGCAGGAGTTTCCTCCTGTTGTTCCTCTGAGCCTTTCTTGCTGAATTTAAAATAAAATAAGCTGCTTTGTTTGTTTACTTTTCAATGTAGCAAAACTGTCTGTGTCTGCCAACGTCATTAATTTCATTGGATCACTTGCTGGTGACGATGCAGAGTCCACACGTGTGGTAGAAGCAGCTGATTGGCTGAGAAGCTTTCTCTCAAAGCTTTCTTCGGGCTGCTTATTGGATGAACCGCTAGAATGAAAATCACTCACTACTCATAGGCCTGGGCCAAAATGGGTGGGTCCGGACCCAATGGGAGCGCCCCGGATGAGCACAAGTCTCTGTAGTTAATTTTTAATAGAGACATAAACATAAGCCCCTTTCACACTGCACGTCAGACCCGGCAAATTGCCGGAACATTGCCGGGTCGCCTTCTGTGTGAAAGCAAACACATCGCGGGATTGATTCCGGGACTGATCCTGGGTCGGGGACCTAGTAACATTGCAGGGTTCAGTCCCGGAACGAGCGATGTGTGAACAAAAGCCAGATCAAATGCCGTGTTGTAGTGATGACGCACGTTATCGCGTGACTCTTTTACCAGGTGTTTTGAAGGAAGATCATAGTTCGCGACGAAAAAATATGAGCAAACTGTAATGAAGCAGAGATCAGTTAGTTCCTCACTTTCTGCGCTGACGCCGAGATCGTTCGGCACCTTCAGTGAAAGTATAACGTGCCTAACGTTTTCGACTCGTACATTACATGTCACTCCCTGATGTGACGTGTCGTTACGGTACCTTTACAGGTTGTGTGTGAAAGCACGCACATATACCGGGTAATCACTGCAGTGTGAAAGTGTAAAATCAAGCGACCTATGAACAATTGCCAGGGGACACATTGCCGGAATCGCAGTGTGAAAGGGGCTATAGAGATCTGTTCAAGCCGTGCTCCTTGCCGAAATCCCTTCTCAAAGTTGAACAAGCTGGTGTCGGGTCTCGGGGCTAATCACCTGCCTTTTTGGTGTGTGTGTGTGTTTGGATGGTTTGACAGCTCACCGCGTCTGCTTGTTTGTGTTTTCCCCGTCTCCCTTGTTTCCCCGTTGTTAACCTTAATTGTTCGCCACCTGTTCTCTATGTCCTTCTAATTTTTTCCCCTTTATTATTCCCTGTGTTTCTCTGTCTATTGTCAGACTGTTGTTACTCGTACCAATAGCTCTGATCTTCTAGCAGCTCTTTGTACTCACCTTGTCAGAGATGTATAGTAACGAAGTAGAACTACTTCACTACTGTACTTAAGTACTAAAAGGCGGTATCTGTACTTTACTAGAGTATTATTTTTTTTTCTCCTACTTCCACTTTTACTTCAGTACATATTTTCGATGAGTTTAATACTTTTACTCCGATATTTTTTTTTATGTGCTGCATCGTTACTCGTTACAATTATAAAAATGTTACGAATCATTCCATTACAAACAGAACTGTAGATGGCAGGTTTGATGAAGCTGGCACATCATTGAGCGAATCAAGCGATTAAGAAGACTGCGCGTGCTGACTGAACTGCTGTGAAGAGAGAGATGAACACCGAGCCGAGCCAGATAATGACTCGATCACGAGTCAAGAACCGGTTGCATCGGTTTTCCGATCACCAGTAGTTCTTTCTGACAGTTGGATTCAATAAACCAGTTGAAGAAAACGGTTCACCGGTTCTTTTGCGCTCGACGTAATGGCGTCATTGGCGTTGACTGCAAGCCTTCGGTTTACCCGCGCTCATAACATTACGTTAGCACAGAATCAGTTCAGAATCAATCACTAAAAAAATCAGTTCGGTTCAGACACTCTGTGTGTCGGTTTGCTTTCACGCTGAATCACACATGCGCAGAATCATCAGCTCCAAGGTTCTCGAATCGGACACGTCTGACAGAAACGGTTCTTGACCACTGATCTATAATATAAGTTATATATGTATAGATCAGTGTTCTTGACTCGTGAACGAGTCAGTCTGTTGTTCGTTATCTGGCTCGGCTCAGTGTTCATCTTCAGTTCTCTCTTCACATCAGTTCAGTCAGTGTACTGTTTGAGTAAATGAATTACTCCGGGATATTGGTTTGTTTTAACTCAGAGGGAGTGTCAGCCACATTAATTAATTTGTGGATTAATGCTTATTGGAGACGCGAACCGTTTAAAACGATTCAGTTCGATGTGGTGAACTGTTTCAAAAAGATCCGGTTACATCGAATGATTCATTCGCGAACCGGATATCACAACCTGCTTTGTTTTGAACTTACAACAGACACGGAAGAGAAGACAATGCTGAATAAAGTCTTTGTTTTCTTTTTTTTTTGGACCAAAATGTATTTTCGATGCTTCAAAAAATTCTAACTGACCCTCTGATGTCACATGGACTACTTTGATAATGTTTTTCGTACCTTTCTGGACAATGGAGGGACTGAGAGCTGTCGGACTAAATCTAAAATATCTTAAACTGTGTTCCTGAGGTCTAACGGGTTTGAAACAACATGAGGGTAAGTTAGTGATGGCAAAATCTAGGCCTCGTGTACCAATGAAACGGTTGAACCAAATGTGCCATATTGTTTCGAGGCTTCGAATCAATCCGACACCCGTCTCAACGGTGACACCTAGTGATCACTTGCAGGTGTTGATCTGAAACAACCTTGACGAGCCATTAAAAAAATGTGTTGTTTTTTTATTATTATAATGTTCTAATATGTGAAGCTTGTAACCTATAGGCTCCTCACTGTGCATAATGTTATTTTGGTCATGAAAAATGAATATTAATAAAAGAAATCAAGCCACAATGTCTCACTTTTTTAGAGATTTTTATTCAAAAATATTAATTTATCTGCTGTGGAAGGACTTAGCCTACTTCTTTTTTTACAGATAATTTCTCCAGCCTTTGAAAAAATCCTCTCACAAGGGACACTTGTTGCTGGCATACAAAGATATTTTTTTGCAAGGACATACAAATGAGGAAAGATTACTGCTCTCTCTTTCCAGTAAGTTAGTGGATCATGAGTTCTGGGCAAATACGCATCGTTGATGTATTTTTTCACTTCCACTGTGGCATCAGCTGTAGCATTGTGTATCATCTTGGTTTGATGGATGCGAGTATCAAAAAGTTCCCATAAACTGTCCTGTGTTTCTACTGGTGTTGATGTTGATGGTGATGGTGATGGTGATGATGATGATGATGATGGGTGTGATGTTGACATTTCTGGGTCTGAATAAAAATGAAAACAGCAATTAGTAACAAATCCTAAACTGACGGCATATATGAAGGATATATTATATTACATGATTCAGATTACATAACATAACACAGACTGAAACTGCTCACCAGGATTTGTGTTTGAACGCATCAGTGAAGCACACTCCAGTGTGATATGCTTTTCAGCTTCCTGGGCTTTGGCAGCATTTCCAAATGCCACATTTTTGAACCTTGGGTCCAGCAGTGTAGCCAGTGCCAAGGCTCTAAAACTCTCATAACCTCCACAGTGCAGACCTTCTTGCAGATGTGAGCCAATGAGCCAAAACAGGAGAAACACATATTTATAATAATGACAATAATATGACAGTTATGGCCAATCACATGGGTAGTATGGTCATTGTGGCCTACCTAATTGAACAGTTGATTCCTGCGTTGCATTTCCTTTTTTCTGTGCAAGCTTGTGCTGCAACATCCTGTACAGTGGTATAAGCTTTGAAGCAGACACTCTCTTTTCCTCTGACATCTCTGTTGTTGCGAGTTTGAATGGTTGCAGTATTGACAATGATTGTTCAATAATGTCATAATCAATACTTGTCAGGGGAGCAGTATCATTGTTTAAGTTGGAAAGTGCAGCAGCCACTGGTTCACGTTGGTCATACAAAGGCTGCAGATCCTTCACCACCATGTTTATAAGAGCCTCATCCAATTCCCTCTGTCTGACTTTTAAAAGAGAAGACAAAACATACTTTCAGACAAATACATTGGAAAAATACAGCTTCAATTAGTGCACATCTATTAAAAGTATAGCCTACTGGTTCATTATTTGGAAACCTTCCAGTGTTTATAATCAGTGCTTTATATAACTTATAAACTTTATAAACAGTGTCCCAAAAGGTTGTAATTATATTTCAATTATAATTATATCCCAAACAATGCATACCTTGCTTAGATGGCCCAGCAGTGTCAGTAGCAGGCCTAGGTACAGGGGGAATGCCATCCTCTGCACCCTGCAAAATGGCAGGATGAGTGCTCCTCAAATGGCGCATCATGGATGATGTATTGTTGCAGTAGGCTAGCTGCCCATCACAATACACACATCTCACTTTATTTGGGGTTTCTAAATGGAAATGCTCCCACACCACAGATGTACGGCATCTCTTCTGGGGAGCTTCCATTTTATCTATTTATCCAAATCTATCTATCTATATATGAATCAATCTATGTATCTAGATATGTATCTATAATCTATGTATCTATATATGTATCTATCTATAATATATGTATTTATATATGTATCTATAATCTATCTATATATGTATCTATTTATAATATATGTATTTATATATGTATCTATAATCTATCTATATATGTATCTATCTATTAATCTAGCTGTCTATATATATTTATATCTATGTATCTATTAATGTGTCACTATATGTATACTCTGTCTGTCTCTAGCCTCTCAGTCAATGTGTTGTGTAAATTTAAATGTAAGTCTAAATTGCCTATAACTAATCAAATCGCACTGTCACTATATCACCAATGTCACTATATCACCAAAAATCCGCTATCTCAAAGTCAAACTCCTCTCACAAAAACCCACGAGGTCAAAATGCGTTTATTTCACTTTTATACAGATGTGTGATTGTGTGGTCTGTTCCCGACCGTTCCAATCAAACGCTGATTCGGCGGACCACACCTGATGAAACAATTAGTGAAACACTTCGAGGCTTCGTTTGGTCATAGTCACGTGACATGGGTGTTTCGAATCACGCTTCGGATCAGTGTTTCGACACATCTGCGCTTCGGGATCTCGCAAAGCTTCGGAACGACTGTTTCGCTTCAGCCATCCTTAGGGTAAGATATTAATGACATAATTTAGCAAATTGGGCGAACTAATACTTTAATCTGTTTTTTGTTTACAAAAAGTTACAGTCAAAGGAATTGTGATTGTCCTTTAGGTTAATCATTTGAAATAGTAAAAACAATATGTTCAAACTTTTGACTACTTTCTTTAATAACTACATAACACAATACTTGTACTTTTACTTTCAGTACTTGAGTAGTAAATTTTCAAATAGACTACTTGCAATACTTAAGTACAAAAAATGTTGAATACTTTAGTACTTCTACTTAAGTGTGGTGCTTAAAGAGCACTTCAACTTCTACTCAAGTCATTTTTTGATAGAGCACTTGTACTTTTACTCAAGTCTAAGTCTCTAGTACTTTATACATCTCTGCACCTTGTCGTGTCTTGTCCTCAGGCTCCAGTGTGTTTAGCTGATTTCTCTGCCCTTGTTCTTACAAGCCCAGAGCTCCTAGTAGCTTCCAGCTGTCATCCCTCCGGTCTCTGCGGTTATACGTACTACTGTGGAACATTACTCATCTGCTTTGACTCATCTGCTACTCATCCTCTCACTACGAGTGAAACCTGTGAAACGTGACTCATCTGCTTCTCATCCTCTCACTACGAGTGAAACCTGTGAACCGTGACTCATCTTCTCTGCCTCCTCTGCTTAAATAAAGCCTCGAGTTTACCCGCATCTGAATTCAGCCTGCTTTCTCCTGACAGCTGGGTGCGGGTCCAGCACCTCCGAATTCCAATCCCCCTCCTCGCGCACCATTGAAAGATGCTCGTGTCAGGGTCATTATAGTTTAGCATTTTTAAATTTGTTTTTATTTGAATATTGCTTTCAATTGTCTTTTATTGGTTTCATTAATAATTTTGTAAATTTTTGTTTAGTTTTTATTATGTGAACAGGCCTATTTAGTTTTTATACAATTTACTTTCAGGTTTAATTTTAGTTTTAGTAGCCTAATTAAAGTTAAGCTGAATTCACAGAACACTTCCAGAGCGCAGGCCAAAGACATTTCCATTTAAGCTTATTGACGCAAACCTCTAGCGACACAAAATTAAAGCATGCTAAGATTGATTAGAAAATGATTATTTTTGATTAGCTATTTTTAGTTAGGTGTTCAATAACTGCTATTGGTTTGGTCTTGTTTTATTTTATTTTTTCAGTTATTTTGAAAAATTTTTAATCTTTCTTTCTCTAAATGCCTTTTAGTTAAATACAGTTCTTGATACAACATATTTCCACTAAAGGTCCCCAAATGTTTGTGCATATGCTCCATATAATGAATTAAACCTTTTTAATCTTCGGAAGAAGGAGGCGGGAACCGGCGGACAAGCAAATGAAACTTTAAAAATCAAAATAAATACAAAACAGCGCACCAGCCCCTCACGGACGACTGATGCGCACAAAATAAAATCAAAACACAACTAAAAGCCCAGGCCTGGTCCTCTCTCGTCCTTCAGTGTCGTCGCTCCAGGTTTATATCCTTCCATCTCCTACGTGGGACTCAAGACCGGCGGGGGGTCGCAGGTGTCGCTGATTTCCCAATCATTATCAGCCTCATTCCTTGTTCCCACGTCCCTCGGCCCCGCCCCACTCGCCACATACCCCCATCGCCCCTCGCAGGCCGGGGGGTACCCTCGAGACTGCGCTCTACCCCCCCTCCCTCCGGGGGGGACCGCTCACGGGGACCTGCGGGAACCTGGGGGTAGGACAGACGAGGCGAGAGAAAAGGAGATGGAAGGAGTAGCGACAGAGACGAGAGAGGGGAGAGAGAAAAAAAATAAATAAAAAATTCCGGTTCCCAGACGCACAGCTGCTTGGCCCTCCACTAGCTGGGCAATCTCCTCCACGGTGCCTGGCGGTGGCACTGGACGGCCCTCGGCGGATGGCACCACACCCCTCCGCCGCCGGGTGGACGGCGACGGCTCCTCCGGTTTTGGGCAGCCGGCAGGAGTCCCCCGTTCCCTGCTCCTCCGGATTCCTTATTCCACTGTAATGAATTAACTCTTCATATTCGTCCGGAAGAAGGAGGCGGGAACCGGCGGACAAGCAAATGAAACTTTAATAATCAAAATAAACACAAAACAGCACACCAGCCCCTCACGGACGACTGATGCGCACAAAATAAAACCAAAACACAACTAAAAGCCCAGGCCTGGTCCTCTCTTGTCCTTCAGTGTCGTCGCTCCAGTTTTATATCCTTCCATCTCCTACGTGGGACTCGAGACCGGCGGTGGATCTCAGGTGTCGCTGATTTCCCAATCATTGCCGGCTCACTCCTTGTTCCCACGTCCCTCGGCCCCGCCCCACTCGCCACACTCCATTACCCCGTTTGATCACTTGCCGGATCTGTCAACCCACTGTATTTCCGAGACCTTGCAATTTACAAATGAAACACTGTTCATAGCGTTATAAATGATAAAGGCCAAATAGGCTATCTAGGATGCATGGCTAAAAAAATAAAAAATTCTGTGTCTCCCCCACGTTTTCTCTCTATAAGACTATAATCTTACCTTTCAGAAGCACTTTAAAATTCATCAGACATCACCAGTTGCAAAGGTTATTCATGTCCGGATAGCTTTATTCATTTTGATGACATTTTTGGAAGTACATGGGTAGGCTATATTTCCAAGGGTGGTTTGCATTGGGTTGACGCCGCTCAGGTGGGGCACAGCGCGGTTAATTTATAGTTAGAATAACTAAGGGGTTATAATGTGTTGATATGAGTGCAATAATTCCAAAGAATGCCCAAAAGATAAATTAAATATCTGTCCTTTTTTGACTGTGTACGCACCAGCCCTGGTTGTGGCAACCTCAGAACACTGGTACAAATGATAAATAGTACAAAGATTAAAAGAAAAATACTAATATGTACCGTTTAGGGGTACATTTAGCTTTTGTACCTTGTGATACCAGTGACCTATAGTTTTGTCTGATAACATTGATAACAGTAAGACTGAGCCAGAATCGAACACAATGACAGAGCAGTCTTTATTTTGCTATATTTTAATTTTCTGCAGTTATTTGATCCATTGTATATTTCACATGCTTGCACTGTTTTGCCGAGTTTAAGCTGTTTTATTTTTTTACACCAAGACCAGTCTTGATAGAGTTAAGGTTCTTTGTATCCTTTGAACAACAATAAACAAATGGCTTATTAATTGCTTGTGACTGTCAATTCTTTGATGTGTCATTTTTAAAGTATCTATCATTTATCATCATCATGTGACTTCTCAAAACAATTAGTCTTTAGCTCAAGGCTAAGGTGTTGACACACAGAAACATTTCACATGCATCCTTAAATTTGCATGATTTGCACTGATTCAAAGTGGAGTTGGTAGTATATTTTAATGTTTTGAATATTTCTTAGGACAGAAATATAAATGTGACATCACATAATATCCTGTGAAACATATCGTTGCTGTTTCTAAATAATTTTGCATGTTAAGTCTAGTGTGACTTTAACCAGAGTTCAGATGCGTTTTTATTACAATTTTTGGAAGGTTGATTTTGTAAGATAATTTTCAGATTATAAGCTCATTTCAATAATCAACAATGTGGATTTGAACCATGATTTTAATTTTCACTCTTTCACTACTAAATATGTTAAAATGCAATGGAGCCTTGAATTATATGACATTAGGAATATATTGGGAAATTGGAGGGTTATTGTAGATAAGTGGTTAATGGGGTATAGTATAATACATAAGGATGAATAGAGTACTTTACACATGTAAGAGTTAATGGGGTTTTATATAATATGCTAATGGTACACATAACAATATTTAAGGGTTAATGGGGTATGATACCATATGTGAGGGTTAATTTGTTATGGTACGGTATGTAAGGGTTAATAGGGCATGATATGTAACATTAATAATATATACGGTATGTCTCAATTAATGGGGTATGGTCTTATATCTAAGGGTTAACTGGTTATGGTGTGGTATGTAATAGGGTATGTATCATATGTAAGGGTTAATTGTTTATGGTAAATTATGTAAGGGTTAATAGGATTTGGTATCATATTTAAGGATTAATTGGTTATGGTAAAGTATGTAAGGGTTAATGGGATATGATATCATATGTAAGGGTTAATTGGTTATGGTTTGGTATGTAAGGGGTTAATGGGGTATTGTATCATATATAAAGGTTAAATGGATATGGTATGGTATATAAGGGATAATAGGGTATAATATGTATCATTAATAATGTATGGTATGGCATGTAAGGGTTAATGAGATATGGTACCATCAAAACATGAACGTAGTGTCCGTGACGTCAACCGTGATGTCAACCGTAGACTCCTGAAGAGTTTCTCAGGGGGGCAGGGTTTCATATTTTTTTGAAGCACCCCCCTGGGCGCCGCCATTGGCTAGCGGACCCCCACCTGCTGTTAGCATTCCATTGACTCCCATTCATTTTGGCATCACTTTGACAGCAAATAACTTTATATCTGAGGCGTTTAAAGACCCATTTGTCCATTCATTATTTCTAAAGAAACACGAAAATGTATAAAAGGCCCCATTCCCTCTTATCTTATGTTATGGTTCTGTAGAAGCAGTTTTTGTTAAAAATAGGCTAGCGATTGCGTCATAACCAGCGACTCTCTGTCGCACAGTAGAGAAATTACCGTATGGACAGGAGGAGAAGCTCGCAGGCAATCTTTTACTGTCTATGAGGCTATCGGGGGGACGTGGAGGCATAAAGTCAAGGGAGATATTTAATCAGAATACTTACCAAAATTAGCTCCTGTTCACGCTTGCCTTCTCTGCAAGATTCGGTGGGTGATTCAGATTTCTCTTGGCACAGTGATTAGAACACTTACAGGGTGCTCACGTGACATCTACGTCATCAAGCTCAGTTTGAGTCTGCACAGTACGCTCGACCCCCAGGAAGTGCGTGCTTCTAATGGACTTCACTTGTCTCCGTTGAATCCAATGGGGTCACTCTGTCCATTTCTTTTACTGTCTATGGTGTTTCTGAAGCCTAAAGTGTGCAGAGCTGGCAATCGCCATCTTGGAGGCGCGTCACCGCGCAACTCTCCCGGACAATCGAAAATGGGCAAAAAGGCGATAGCTGGTTGCTGAAACCACACCCACCTAGCGCGACAGCGGTGACAGCAGCGACAATCCACCTGTCACTCAAGTGACCACGCCGTTATTTATGCATAACTTTGAGGCTTAATATTGTTTAAACGGATGAGTTTTAAAAAAAATTCACTCCCCTCACAGTTGTCATGACGGGCAAAATTAGCTATAAAGACCAAAACCATTTTTTGCACCAGGCTGTAAACATGTTTTTTTTTCTGCTTTAAAGTTGGCCATTTTAACATGGGGAGTCTGCGGGACTGACTTCCTTTTGCAGCCAGTCGATGAATTACAGTTTAAGTCACTTCTTTATTGGCTTCACAAGAGAGAGAGAGAGAGGGTGGCGCTCGGGTATCATATAAGGGTTAATTGTTATGGTACAATATGTAAGGGTTAATAGGGTATGATACTGTATGTAGCGTTAATCTATGGTATGTAACGGTTAATGCGGTTAAGGGTTAACAGGGTATTGTATAATTTCTAAGGGTTAATTTGGTAAGGTATCATATGTCAGGGTTAGTCCAAATGGTTATGACATGGTATGTAAGGGTTAATGGAGTCTGGTATAATATGTAAGGCTTAATGGGTTATCGTAAAAAAAAGAAAAATTATATGGGTGAATGGGGTATGTAAAATTAATGTATTATATGGTATCTATCTACCAAAGTGAATTGCATTTTACTTCTGCTCCTGCTGCAGAACTGACTTCACTTCTGTTTTGATCTTCTTTGCTCTGCAGGGCTGGATTAGAGGCTGAAGTAAACTGGTTTGTAAACGAAGCTGAAGAGGAGGTGAGCCGAACATGTGTACTAAATCATGGCCTAAAGCTGGCAAAGCACAAAACAATAACTAAAGTCAGACAATCTATATCAACTCTTTCATTAGGCAGTGCCAGCCTGCTCCTTGAGACATACCATAAAGAAAGAAGACCATCTGAAGAGAAAGTTTAGCTTCTTAGTTCCTGTTCTGCAGTGGCGTGATTCTTTTAGCAATTCACATTGGCAAAAGCTCCAAAATGAACCGTTGCCATATGGCTGGAAGGACCAGTCTTTCTATGGTAAATGTACTGTAAACACCAGCACTACAAACATGGAAACAAAGCCATAATTATTATTTTTTTCTTCTTTTAACACAGAAATAGGCAAGACGCTTTCCCTGCTCTCACATCCTGCCAACAGTCATTTGTTTGAGCAGAAAATGTCAGATACCTGTGTGCGTTGCGCTGTGGTGGGTAACGGAGGTATTCTGAATGGATCCAGGCAGGGGAAAACCATAGACAGTCACGATTATGTTTTCAGGTTTGTGCATTCCATTAGAAAAATTCATTATACCTAAATCAAAAGATGACAGAATTTAAATTTTTTGGGTGAACCATGTTAGCATGACTACGTCAGACTTCATACTTCCGCTTTCAGTTCGCTTCTGTACTCAGTCTGAGATAGCGAACCATCTCCCAGTTTTCCTCCAGCTCCAAACCAGCCAGCCAATCAACGAACAGAGGGCAGGCTGAGAGCTTTATGTAGACGCTAAGCGACAAATTTAAGATTGTAGTTTAGGTTAGGGAAATCGAAAACAACAGCTGACATGGAGACACAGGATGCTATTTGCTCTGTTGTAGAGAATATTCCCGGATTTGCCAACTGAAGCCTGAACAAGAAGAGTGTTTGCTTCACATTTTGAATGGAGGTGGTGTTGTGGCCCTACTCCCAACAAGTTTTGGGAAAAGTTTAATTTATCAACAATTACTGATCATCAGCGAGAAACTGGGGAGGCAAGTCGATAATTTTTATTGTGTTCGCCTTGGTTGCTCTAATGGAGGATCAGGATAAAGAGGCAGCGAAACATGAACTGTGTTCCATTTGACATGGTATCTACACAGTGTTTACTCCTCCCTACTCCCTGAGCAGGGGGAAATCTGTTGAAGTTTACTTCACTTCGGAAATTTCATTCACGGATTTGCGTTGCACAATGTCCGCCTGCACACACGGACAAGTGTGACATCATATACCTCTGTAAATCAATACAATTTAAATTCACGTCTCACACACTTCAGTGCACTTTGAATGGAACATATACGTTCACTTTGAACTGGAATCATGGCAGAATACCCTGTGATATCCACTTCGCAGGGCACTCATGTTCGACTAGAACTAACGTCTGAAGCAATAAGAGAAACGTACAAAATGTGCAGAGCAGTGGGGCGCAAGGACTGGAATTGAGATCCGATGGCTTAAGGGTGTTACGGATCACTCAGAGACAGAGGAGTAACAGATGAAGTTAGTATTTATTTTAAAGACACAAGCAGAGGAGCAGGAAGTGAGGAGTGGATGGGTGTTGGGATCCGTGCCGGGAAGGTAGTGACCACACACACGCACCGTAGGGGTTTGGAGGATCTTGGAGGCAATCCTTGGAGAGAAGATGGGAGAAGAGTCTTCGGAGGTTATCCTTGGAGAGAAGGTAAAGAGGAGTTAGTCCTAATAGTTAGCGCACAGGAATGATCTTGTCGCGAACGTGACCGGACAATGACTAGGTGCGTGTGTGTGGCTTTTATGGTGCTGTGGTGGATGTCTGGTGATGAGGATCAGGTGGTGATGGTTAGAACTCAGGTGAGGGTGTGCGCCGTGATTGTGTGGAGGTTGAACCTGGCGTGTTTGTGACAGTACCCCCCTCCCCAGGGCCCGCTCCTGAGGGCCGGGGACCCCGACGTCGTGGTGGGCGTCCTCTACCCCTGGGAGCTGGTCGGTTGGGGTGTCTGGAGTGGAAGGTAGCAAGGCGGGGTCCAAGATGTCGTTGCGTGGGACCCAGGAGCGTTCCTCTGGACCGTATCCTTCCCAGTCCACTAAGTACTCCAGCTGCCCACCATGCCGCCGGGAGTCCAGGATGTCCTTGACCGAGTAGGCTGCGCCGTCATCTAGGAGGAGAGGAGGGGGGGCTTCCGTCTCGCCAGGTTCTGTGGAGGGAAGAACAGAAGGATGGTGAGGTTTCAAGAGTGAGACATGGAAAGTGGGGTGAATCCGGTACTCGGGGGGAAGTTGAAGTTTGTAGGTGACCGGATTGATCTGCTGGGTGATTGTGAACGGGCCAATGAACCTGGGACTGAGCTTGCGGCAGGGTAGACGCAGGCGGATGTCCCGGGTAGACAGCCAGACCTTCTGACCGGGTTGGTACTGGGGGCCTCGGAACGGCGAAGGTCGGCTGCCGTCCTGCGTCTATGGAGCGCCCGTTGCAGTTGGTGATGGGCCGCGTCCCATACCCTCTTGCTCTCCCGGAACCAATAGTCGACCGCGGGAACATCAGAGGGCTCTCCAGACCAGGGGAACAGAGGTGGCTGGTAGCCGAGTACGCACTGGAAGGGTGTGAGTCCGGTTGTGGGTTGACGGAGGGAGTTCTTTGCGTACTCGGCCCACCCCAGGAATTGGTTCCAGGAGTTATGGTTGCCGTAACAGAAGGTACGGAGGAAGCGTCCGATCTCCTCGACCTGGACTGTAATATGCTCTGGTCCCCTCCCTGCTTACTGTGGTGACGAGATGCAAAGCAGATTGTCATCACTCAATGGCTGGATGTCTAAGTGGTGCCCACAGAATAACATAGGTTTCATAGACAATTGGACGAGCTTTTGGGGCAGACCTGACCTGTTTAAAAGAGATGGTCTTCATCCCTCTTGGGGTGGCGCCACTCTTCTCTCTAGAAATATGGCAAATAGTCTTAGTGTTTATACTTGACTAACTGGGGCCCAGGTCAGGAAGCAGACAGACTGGCTAAACCGACCGTCTGCTAGCTGCCTCCCATCACAGAGGTCAGTTAATTCTCAGCACACAGAGACTTTTTCACCTAGATATCACACTATAGAGACTGTGTCTGTTCCCCGAACTAGAAAAAACAAAAAACGCCCAAACCAAGTTAAGATTAACAATTTAATTGAGGTTCAACAAATAAAAAACAGAAGCAATATGGATAAACAAATGATAAAGCTTGGCTTATTGAATATCAGATCCCTTTCTACGAAAACACTTTTTGTAAATAATATGATCACTGATCATAATATAGATGTACTCTGTTTGACAGAAACCTGGCTAAAACCTGATGATTACATTATTTTAAATGAGTCCACCCCCCAAGATTACTGTTATAAACATGAGCCGTGTCTAAAAGGCAAAGGTGGAGGTGTTGCTTCAATTCATAACAACGTTTTCAGGATTTCTCAGAGGTCAGGCTTCAAGTATAACTCGTTTGAGGTAATGGTGCTTCATATAACATTATCCAGAGAAACAAATGTTAATGATAAATCCCCTGCTATGTTTGTACTGGCTACTGTATACAGGCCAACAGGGCACCATTCAGACTTTATTAAAGAGTTTGGTGATTTTAAATCCGAGTTAGTTCTGGCTGCAGATAAAGTTTTAATAGTTGGTGATTTTAATATCCATGTTGATAATGAAAAAGATGCATTGGGATCAGCATTTATAGACATTCTGAACTCTACTGGGGTTAGACAACAGGTTTCAGGACCTACTCACTGTCGAAATCATACTCTAGATTTAATACTGTCACATGGAATTGATGTTGATGGTGTTGAAATTATTCAGCCAAGTGATGATATCTCAGATCATTATTTAGTTCTGTGCAAACTTCATATAGCCAAAATTGTAAATTCTATTTCTTGTTACAAGTATGGAAGAACCATCACTTCTAACACAAAAGACTGCTTTTTAAGTTATCTTCCTGATATAACCAAATTCCTTAGCATATCCGAAACCTCAGAACAACTTGATAATGTAACAGAAACAATGGACTCTCTCTTTTCTAGCACTTTAAATAAAGTTGCTCCTTTACGCTTAAGGAAGGTTAAGGAAAACAGTTTGACACCATAGTATAATGAGCATACTCGCACCCTTAAGAGAGCAGCCCAAAAAATGGAGCGCAGCTGGAGGAAAACAAAACTAGAGGTATTTCGTATTGCTTGGCGGGAAAGTAACATATCCTACAGAAAAGCATTAAAAACTGCTAGATCCGATTACTTTTCTTCTCTTTTAGAAGAAAACAAACATAACCCCAGGTATTTATTCAATACAGTGGCTAAATTAACGAAAAATAAAGCCTCAACAAGTGTTGACATTTCCCAACACCACAGCAGTAATGACTTTATGAACTACTTTACTTCTAAAATCGATACTATTAGAGATAAAATTGCAACCATTCAGCCGTCAGCTACAGTATCACATCAGACAGTCCACTATAGACCCCCTGAGGAACAGTTCCACTCATTCTCTACTATAGGAGAGGAAGAATTGTATAAACTTGTTAAATCATCTAAACCAACACCATGTATGTTAGACCCTATACCATCTAAGCTCCTAAAAGAGGTGCTTCCAGAAGTCATAGATCTTCTCCTGACTATTATTAATTCCTCATTGTCATTAGGATATGTCCCCAAAACCTTCAAACTGGCTGTTATTAAGCCTCTCATCAAAAAACCACAACTTGACCCCAAAGAACTAGTTAATTATAGACCAATCTCGAATCTCCCTTTTCTGTCCAAGATACTAGAAAAGGTGGTATCCTCACAATTATATTCCTTCTTAGAGAAAAATGGTATATGTGAGGATTTCCAGTCAGGATTTAGACCGTATCATAGTACTGAGACTGCTCTCCTTAGAGTTACAAATGATCTGCTCTTATCATCTGATCGTGGTGTATCTCTCTATTAGTTTTATTGGATCTTAGTGCTGCGTTTGACACAATTGACCACAACATTCTTTTGCATAGACTTGAACACTTTGTTGGCATCAGTGGAAGTGCATTAGCATGGTTTAAATCGTACTTATATGACCGCCATCAGTTCGTAGCAGTGAATGAAGATGTATCCTATCGATCACAAGTGCAGTATGGAGTACCTCAAGGCTCAGTACTAGGGCCGCTACTCTTCACGCTTTATATGTTACCCTTGGGAGATATCATCAAGAAACATGGTGTTAGCTTTCACTGCTATGCTGATGATACTCAGCTCCTGACTGACAGGGCCCACCCACCTGTCAGTCAGGCCCATCCAGTCATTGGCCTCACAATGTAGCCTAACAATATTCAACAATAATGTATTTTTGACACAAACATTAGTAAGTTGCTCTGTTTCATTTTAGTTTAACATACTTAGCTAAACTTCAGTGTCCCTCTGTGAAATGTGCTCATCGTTGTGAAGGGGGATGGGCTGTTCGCAATCTGACTGCGAAATGCGCTATGCGGGCATTTCATCATCACCATGACAACCAAACAAGAATCAAGAAACATTAAGATTTATTTTTATAGGTCAAGTATTGTGATAATCGCAACAGAAGGAGTAAATTATGTTGCAATTATCACAATACTTGACCTATAAAAATAAATCTTAATGTTTCTTGATTCTTGTTTGGTTGTCATGGTGATTATGAAATGCCCGCGTCAGATTGCGAACAGCCCATCCCCCCTTCACAACGACGTGGTGCACATTTCACAGAGGGACTCTGAAGTTTAGCTAAGTATGAAAAATGAAACAGAGCAACTTATTAAAGTTCGTGTCAAAAAGACCACGGCTGCCGCAGGAGGAAGATGATGCAGATGTTCAGGAGCCTCAGCCATCAGTCAGTAGTAAGGAGCTGAACAGCTCTGCTTGTGATTACATTAATTCAGCAACTAGAAAAAAAAGTATCAAATGGCAGGGCATTTCCATCACTTGTGGAGGTGCTCGATGCATGCCCATGCGATATCTTTCCAAGAATGAACCGTCTCCTGCGAGTCCTCATCACACTACCAATAACAAGCTGTACTGTCGAATGTTTCTTTTCCACTGTAAATCGGATAAAAACTAGTATCAGAGCAACAATGTTGACACATAGACTGAACTATTTGTCCCTTCTCTCATTTGAGAGAGAATTGACTGAATCCTTGGGCTATAACGAAGTCATTGCAGTGTTCAACTCAAAGCCCCGTCGTCTCCTGTTATAAGCGCATCAAAAGTAAGCCAATCTACGTTTACTATGTACACTAGTTGCCTAGTTAATGTTGTTATATAACGTGGTTTATGTGGCCGCTGAGCCAGACCAAGCATTGTTTTTACACACTGTCCACTACTGTCCTGCTGATTTAATGATGGTGTTTTTTCCATCTGTCAGATGCGCGTGTGTGTGTGGTGTGGCCGCGCGCAGTGGAAATGCTTATCGTTATGTTCTTAACACTGCTTATGATGACATGATACATGCCTGTGCTCTCATTAAACTGTGGTTTATTCAAGAAGCAGGTGTACTGTAGTTGTGTTGGCCTATTTTGATAACAGATGCATTTTAGGCTTTGCCCACCTGATTTTCTCTGGGCCCACCTACTTTGTGATTCCTGGCTACGCTACTGGATTGAATAGTCGATATAAAAAACTGGATGACGAGTAATTTCTTACTGCTAAATTCTGAAAAAAACAGAGGTGTTAATTATAGGACCTAAAAACTCCGCTTGTAATAACCTAGAACACTGTTTAAGACTTGATGGTTGCTCTGTCAATTCTTCGTCATCAGTTAGGAACCTAGGTGTGCTATTTGATCGCAATCTTTCCTTAGAAAGCCATGTTTCTAGCATTTGTAAAACTGCATTTTTCCATCTCAAAAATATATCTAAATTACGGCCTATGCTCTCAATGTCAAATGCAGAAATGTTAATCCATGCATTTATGACCTCAAGGTTAGATTATTGTAATGCTTTATTGGGTGGTTGTTCTGCACGCTTAGTAAACAAACTACAGCTAATCCAAAATGCAGCAGCAAGAGTTCTTACTAGAACCAGGAAGTATGACCATATTAACCCGGTCCTGTCAACAGTGCACTGGCTCCCTATCAAGCATCGTATAGATTTTTAAATATTGCTTATTACTTTATAAAGCCCTGAATGGTTTAGCACCTCAGTATTTGAATGAGCTCCTTTTACATTATAATACTCTATGTCCGCTACGTTCTCAAAACTCAGGCAATTTGATAATACCTATAATATCAAAATCAACTGCGGGCGGCAGATCCTTTTCCTATTTGGCAACTAAACTCTGGAATAACCTACCTAACAGTGTTTGGGAGGCAGACACACTCTTGCAGTTTAAATCTAGATTAAAGACCCATCTCTTCAAACTGGCATACACATAACATACTAATATGCTTATATCATCCAAATCCGTTAAAGGATTTTTAGGCTGCATTAATTAGATAAACCGGAACCGGAAACACTTCCCATAACAAGGTACTGAGGTACTGAGACTCAAAGCTGTGACCTTTGGGTTACAAGCCCGACTCGAACCATCAGGCCACAACTGCTCCAAACAGTGTTGTAGTCGAGTCACAAACTGTCGAGTCCAGGTTGAGTCTCGAGTCCCAGTGTTCGAGTCCGAGTCCAAGTCCAAGTCAACAAAGAAGAGTCCGAGTCAAGTCCAAGTCCGAGTCACCAAAGAAGAGTGCGAGTCGAGTCCAAGTCGAGTCACCATTACCAGAGCTCGAGTCCGAGTCGAGTCTCGAGTCCCGTATTCGAGTCTGAGTCAAGTCTTGAACTCCCAGTGCCTAAATGTCTCCACTCTGGGACCTTCAAAGAACTGATAAAATGTATTAAATAGGTTCTACATTAAACAGAAATGACACCACTGTCACGATTGCAAAGGGAGTTTATTTACTGATTTGACATATACACTTTGCAGCTTTACAACGCCATCAAAAGCATGTGTTTACTTCCATTATATAAACAATAGCAACCAACTGAGTTGGTAGGCATTGAAGTCCATTATATGAAGAAAACATCCTGAAATGTTTTCCTTAAAAAACATAATTTATTTTCCACTGAAGAAAAAAAGCCATGGATATCCTGGATGGCATTGGGAGGAGTAAATTTCATTTTTGTGTGAATTTATCCTTTAACACTGTATTACAGATATACACTCTGTGAAAAAAAGAAACTTGCATTTTACAGGACACTGTATTTTAAAGGAACTTAAAATGTAAAAATCAATACGATATGCCGAGAGAGAGAGAGAGAGAGCGTTTGTGTGTGAGTGTGTTTGTATGTGTTCAAGTGAATGTGTGAGTGTGTCGTCATGCGACTGGTCAGAAAGCAACGTGTAACTTGAGTCTGACATGCTTCTTGTCCACGACACCACAGAATTTTAGGAGTCAAAATTGCGTCATCCATCTGACACAGTGACCATTGCAACAGACAAAAAAATCATGTAATCTGATTTGACACAGTGACTAGTAAGTTATCAACTGACAAAAGAAATTGTGTAATCTGAACCAGACATTAGACATCGTCGACGTCTGATGCCAAATTGTCAAACATCGCCCAACCCCTAGCTTCTTCTGTTTATTATCATTTATGCATTAGTCAATAATAGTTTTTTTAAAAAGGTAACGTTAGCCAATGGAAAGCATTTTACTTACTTTTCTGGGTGCATCCGTGAAAGGTGTCTGTTAAAGTTTGAAGTTGTCCCAGTCTTTTCCTCAATTGTGCGATTACACACACAACATTTAGCGCTGCTCTTTCCAGCATTAGATGCAAAATTCGTGAACATTTATCCCGCAAATCATGCACGAGCGTAAAGTGAGTGACATCAGTGAGTGTGTTGTCAAGCAAAGAGAGCAAGCGGTAGCAGTGTCTGTAAGGGGAAAAAAAATAGATCCCGGCCGGTCTTGGGCACAAAACAGGAAGTGTAACACCTTATATAATTTTTTTTTTATAACATATTTAGTCAAAAAAACGTGATGAATGCTCAAGCCCGATTATATAGATCCTCGAGTCCGAGTCCAAGTACGAGTCCAGAGAATGGAGTCTCGAGTTGGACTCGAGTCCAAAGAATAGTGACTCGAGTCAGACTCGAGTCCGAGTCCAGGACTCGAGTACTCCATCACTGGCTCCAAATGCCACCAGTGACTGATGCATCAACACCAATTGTAGTAACATTACAGATTAATATTTACTTTAAGAAATAGTTCACCCGAAAAAAATAAAAATAAAAATTATTTACCCTCCAGAGATCTGAGATGTAGATGCGTTTGTTTCTTAATAGGTACAGATTGGCAGAAATTTAGCATTAAATCTCTGCAGTGAATGGGTGCCGTCAGATCACAGTAATTCACAAGTACTCCACACCACTCCAGTCCATTAATGTCTTGTGACCCAGATTATGAAATACATTTTTTAGCTTTAGAGTAAGAGAAGCTTGGGAAATGAAAGCATCTGAGGAGCGTTTTGAAAGCTATGGATTTATTTTAATAATTTTTAATGTTCTTTAATGTTATCCATAGTTTCTTGCGGCTATTTTTTTATTTATTTTAATTTAAATATCGGTTCAGGCACAGTTTAGGCACCTGTACACCTTTAAAAGTATTGACATGGCACTGGTATTGTAAAAAAAACAATCGATACCCAACCCTAGTTTGGGTTCATTCATTCAAATTAATTTAAAGATAACTTAAAAATCCCAGTCAATATTGGCTGTTTTCTAGCTAGAATGCACTGTAAATAAATTGTTAGATTATTGCTTTTTCTGTTGCATAATCTTATATACACTAAACCGGAAACTAGACAAAATATCATTAAATATATCAAATGTTAGAAAACAGATGAAAAATAAAAAGATTAACGATTAAAGATTAAATGCATGGGTTAAATATCTAAATCTAAACATAATCTAAATCTAATATTAATTATCATTACTTATAGGGTAAATGGGGCAATAATCCAAGGGTTTGAGGATGATGTTGGGACAAAGACGTCTTTCTATGGTTTCACCACCAACTCTATCAAGAACTCATTAATTGATTATTACCAAGACGGCTTTCACAAAGTGCCACGTGATCCGGTAATTGACCCTCTCATTCACAATTTAGGAATTATTATTAATTCTCAGTTGACATATGTTATAATCTGCTGGCCTGCTGATAAACTACAGTGAAGTCTTTGACGTCACAGGGCATCGGGTATATTTTTATCCCCGCCGAGACTAGAGACTATTTGATGCTGGCAGCTGCCATCCAGGGTGTGTCTGTTACCTCGGGACCTGATAAAGGGGACAGGTAGGTTTAACAAAAAGATACAAGCTCAGCTCCAAAGTGATTAAAAAATATGGAAATAACATAATCACTATGCTGAATTCACTGTTTATATGTAAATAATATTTGATAATTATAATAATTATGAATTTCTTTACATTTGATTACATTTTTATTTTGTCTCCTTAAATTTGAACAATTTGTTTTGTTACTTGAATTCAATTATGTTAGCTACTCGAATTAATTTGCATTACAATAGGATTCTAAAAGGCATTCTACCAGTTTGTGTTTTCATGTCAACATTAGCTTTTGTCCTTTGTATACTAACTAACTGCTGAGTTTATTTGATTATTAAAACAGGCCCTCAGAACTTTTTGGATATAATCCTGAAATACACCAGTTCAAGATGATCCATCCATCCTTCATTCAATATGTGACTCAAAGGTGAGAATAATTTCCTACACATTCATTTACATATTTATGTAGTTTACTTCTTAATGTAATGCCATGGTGTTATTGATTAACAGGTTCCTAAAATCTCCACTGCTTGAGCAATATAGAGATACGTACATACCCACCTCGGGTGCACTGATGCTTTTGGTAGCTTTACACACTTGTGACCAGGTCAACAAACCTCTAATACATATAAAGCTTTCTATATATTGTTATAATGTCCCCAAACCTTTTGGTCCAGCTGTTGTTAAATAGATGTTGTGCTTTCTGGTTCTTCCTTCAGGTCTCTGCATTTGGATTTATGACAGAAAATTACAAAGACTTCTCATGCCATTACTATGACAAAGTGTTGAAGCCTCTGGGCCCCTATACTAACCATGACATGGAGATGGAGGGACTTCTGTGGAAGCAGCTGCACTCTCAAAAAGTATTGTGGCTACATCAGAGATAAAAAAAAAAAATGATGTCACATCAGTGAATCTTGAGACATCTGCAAAAGGAGCCCCAACCTGAGTGCATAATTAAACTTGCTTTGGAGATTGATTTTTGAACATTTATGTTTTGTAAATCTTTTTTTGATTGATCTTTGAAAAAATATTCAATTTTTTTTAAATACTGAATTTTTAATCTTCCTAAGCTGTAAGTCATAACCATCAGAATTAAAACAAAAATTTTCATCAGCCATTCCTCCAGTCTTTAGTGTCACACGATCCTTCAGAAATCACTCTAATATGCTGATTTATTATCAGTATTGATTGTAAATTGTTTTGTTAATATTTTTTTCTTGGAGCCTGTGATACTTTTTTCTTTGATCAATAAAAAGTTGAAAAGAACAGCATTTGTTCAAAATAAAAATATAAAAGTATTAATTTCTTTATAATAATAATAATTTACTGAACCCAAACCTTTGAATTGTAATGTACATTGTAACACAAACTTTATATTTTGAATAAACGCTCTTCTTTTTACATTTTTGTTTATCAAAAGATACTAAAAAACAACAACATCAAGCGCCACAACTGTTTCCAACATTGATTATAAATCAGCATATTAGAATGATTTCTGGGAACAAGTGACACGGAAGACTGTAGTAATGATACTGAAAATTCATCTTTGCTTCCCGAGAATAGCCTAAATGATATTTTAAAGTATATTAAAATAGAAAACTATTTTGCAATATTAAATTAAGAACACTAAAGTGCAATAATATTTCACGCACGCATGCAAGCACGCACACACACACAGATATAGATATTGAACATTTATTTAATTTAATTAATAATCTGTACTCTACCAATAGCCTTGTCAGTTTAGATGAGGCTGGAGGAGCTCCGGTGAGTGTCATCTGGCGGCAGAACGGCGGATGGTTGGTTCTAGGTTGTTAAACATATTGTTGCTGTTTCTAAACAATTTTGCATACTAAGTCTAGTGTGACTTTAACCAGAGTTCAGATGCATTTTTATTAAACTTTTGGGAAGGTTGATTTTGTAAGACAATTTTAAGATTGTAAGCTAATTTCAATTATCAACCATTTGAATTTGAACCATGATTTTAATTTTCACTCTTCTACTAAATATGTTGAAATGCAATGGAACCTTGTATCATATGACATTAGCAATTTCTTGGGAAGTATACTATATAAGGATGAATAGGGTACTTTACATTTGTAAGAGTTAATGGGGTTTTATATGATATGCTAATGGGACATGGAACAGTATTTAAGGGTAAATAGGGTATGGTATCATATGTGAGGGTTAATTTGTTATGATACAGTATGTAAGGGGTTAATAGGGCATGATATGTAACATTAATAATGTATGGTATGGTATGTATCGGTAAACGGGTATGGTATTATATCTAAGGGTTAATTGGTTGTGGTACTGTATGTAAAGGTTAATGGGGTATGTATCATATATATAAAGGTTAATTGGTTATGGTATAGTATGCAATGGTTAATGGGGTATGGTATCATATGTAATGGTCGACTGGTTATGGTATGGTATGTAAGGGTTAATAGGGTATAATATGTATCGTTAATAATGTATGGTATGGGATGTAAGGGTTAATGGGGTACAATATAGTATGTAAGGTTTAATGGGATATGGTATCATATGTAAGGGTTAATTGGATATGGTACAGTATGTAAGGGTTAATAGGGTATGATATGTATCGTTAATGTATGGTATGTAATGGTTAATGAGGTGTAGTACAGTATGTAAGGGTTAACAGGATTTTGTATAATTTGTAAGTATTAATTGGTTATGATTCACATGCAAGGTATAATTGGGTAAGGTCATACGTAAGGGTTCATTCAAATGGTTATGGTATGGTATTTAAGGGTTAACGGGTCTGGTATAATATGTAAGGCTTAATGGGTTATCATAAAAAATTTATATGGGTTAATGGGGTATGTAAAATTGATGTATGATATGGTATCTACCAAAGTGAATTGAATTTTACACTTTTATTTCAAGTGGCCTGAAGATGAAGAATAAAAAAAGCATTTCATTTTACACTCATGTCTTTTAGTTTTTGTACGTTTTCAGTATGTCCTCTATATCTCTTACCCTTGTTTCCTATATAATCCTTTACACCCTCTTCTGCTCAAGCTGCATAACTGACTTCACTTCTGTTTTGTTTCCACCATAATAACCACAGTCTATATTCCACTGGACCCTAATGCCAAGCTTGCTCACCCGGAGGCTGCTTTTATTGTCGCATGTGATTTTAAATCACTGCAAATTAGAGACAGTGCTGCCCAAATTCCACTTGCATGTTTCCTGCCACACCAGAGGAGACAAAACTTTGGAGCATGTTTACACAAACATTGCTGAAGCGTACATCACAACCCCCCTCCCCCACCTCGGACAGTCTGAACACCTTTCTTTGTTTCTCACCCCTAAGTATTCACCCCTCTTCAACCGTGTGAAGCCATCATTGAGGAGCATCAAAGTGTGGCCAACTGGAGCAGACTCTTTACTTCAGGATAGATTTCAATACACTGACTGGAGTATGTTTACTTCTCAGGCTGCCTGTGTCTCTCACACGGACATTGATATCTATACCTCTTCCATACTGGATTACATAAACACCACCATTGACAGTTTCACAACAGAAAAACAGATAACAACATACCCTAATCAGAAGCCATGGATGAACAAGGAGGTGTGACTTCTGCTGAAAGCCTGCAACACTGCCTTCAGATCAGATGACGCTCAGGCCTACAGCAAATCCAGGGCTAACCTGAAAGGGGCATCAAAAAGGCCAAGTACTGCTACAAGCTGAAGGTAGAGGAACACTTTTCCAACTCTGACCCCCGGCGCATGTGGCAGGGCATCCAGATCATCAGTGACTACAAGTCAAGCAACTTCGCTCCAACGGTCATGGGCATCTCCTTCCTTAACAAGTTCAATTACTTTTATGCTCGCTTCAGAAGTGACAGCAAGGAGACGGCCACCAAAATTACACCCTCAGCAGACTACCACCCCTTAAACTCACCTCCACAGATGTCCACACTGCAATGAGCCGGATCAACGCACACAAGGCTGCTGGCCCGGATGGCATTCCTGGATGTGTGCTTAGAGCATGTGCAGAGCAGCTTGCAGGGGTCTTCACAGACATTTTCAACATGTCCCTCACCCAAGCAACTGTGCCAACATGCATTGTACAATACCGAAACACTCCTCCCCAATGTGCTTGAATGACTATAGCCCAGTAGCACTCACACCCATCATTATGAAGTGCTTTGAGCGACTGGTCCTAGCACACCTCAAGGACTGCCTCCCACCAACTCTGGACCCACACCAATTTTCCTAGGAGCACAGAGGATGCAGTAAACAAAGTGATGCACTCTGCACTCACACACCTGGACAATAACAACACGTATGCTAGGATGTTGTTTGTTGACTTGAGTTCAGCATTTAACACCGTCATTTTCTCCAAGCTGATGAAAAAACTTGGAGACCTGGACATTAACATCTCTGTCTGCAACTAGATTATGGACTTTCTGACCAACAGACCTCAGCATGTTAGGTCAGGCCACAAGAACTCCACCACCAACAAACTCAACACCGGCGTACCACAGGGCTGTGTGCTGAGCCCATTACTTTACTCCCTCTACACCCACGACTGCAAGCCTGTGCATGGATCCAACTCCATCATTAAGTTTGCAGATGACACCACGGTAATTGGCCTCATCAGTGTCAACGATGAAACTGCCTACAAGGAGGAGGTACAGCACCTGGCCACACGGTGCTCTGACAATAACCTGCTCCTTAACACCAGTAAGACAAAGGAGCTCATTGTGGCCTTCAGGAAGACAAAAGGAAGCACACATGACCCCATCCACATTAATGGGATGGTTGTTGAACGTGAAGAAGAACCAGCGGTCTTCAGCCATTCTGGTGAACTTCTACTGGTGTGCGATCAAGAGTATCCTTACCAGTTGCATCACAGTCTGGTATGGGAACTGTTCAGTGGCTTACCACAAGGCACTGCAGAGGGTGGTGAAAACTGCCCAATGCATTACAGAGACACCACTTCCTGTTCTTGAGGACATCCAGAGGAAACACTGTCTCGGCGAGTTCGCAACGTTCTCAGGGACTCCTCTCATCCTGACCACAGACTGTTTAACCACCTGCCCTCTGGGAGGCACTTCAGGAGCCTCCTTACAAGGACCAGCAGATCCAGGAACAGCTTTTTCCCTACAGATGTCTCCTTGCTGAACTCTGCCCTCTGACACCCCCCCCCCCCCGAAACCATACACACACTCCTCCCCCTCTTCATCACTACATCTAACTGGTTTATTTATTCATTTACAACAAGCAAAAAACAGTGAACTTGTTATTACTTGCACTACTGTCTGTTCATCCAGGAACACTAAGTAATCCATTTGCACACTGAAATATTTCTATGCACTTTATTGTCCATTGCAATAGTGTAAATGTTCATATGTTCATAGTTCTGCCTATAGTGTACAGTACATACACTTTAATATAATCAATCCATCTGTATAGTATGTTCATAGTACACCTATCTGTATATCACGCTGATATTATTTAAAATCTGTAAATCAGGTCCATAATACTTATCTGTATAGTTATTGTAAATATTGGAGACCTTGTATATTCTCTACTTACTGCTTATTGCACTTCTGGTTAGATGCTAACTGCATTTGGTTGACTTGTACCTTACATGTGCAGTGACAACAAAGTTGAATCTAATCTAATCTAATCTAATCTAATCTAATCTAATCTAATCTAATCTAATCTAATCTAAGTAAAAAATTCTCCCATCTTTTCCAAGCCTTTCAATGGGGTTAAGTGGGTGTTTGTTTTCAACTGTTCAGAAAACGTGAAATAAAGTGCGCACATCTGTAATAAAACGTTCCTCACATGGCTCCAAACCATAGACTGTATAAAAACATGGACGTAGTTTCCGTGACATCACCCGTAGTCCCCTAAAGTGTGTTTTTGAAGCCTAAAGTGTGTAGAGCGGGCCCGTCGCCATCTTGGCAGCGCGTCACCGCGAGACTCTCCCGGACAATCAAAAATGGGCAAAAAGGCGGGAGCTAGTTGCTGAATCCACCCCCACCTAGCACGACGGCAGTGTCAGCAGCGGCAATCCACCTGTCACTCAAGTGGCTACGCACTTAATTATGCAGAACTTTAAGTCTTAATATAATTTAAACGGATGAGTTATAAAAAAATTCACCGCCCTCACAGTTGTCATGAAGGGCAAAATTAGCTATTTAGACCAAAATCATTTTTTGAACCAGGCTGTAAACATGTTTTTTCCTGCTGTAAAGTTGGGCATTTTAACATGGGGAGTCTATGGAACTGACTCCCTTTTGCAGCCAGCCTCAAGCGGCAAGTCGATGAATTGCAGTTTTAGTCACTTCCTTATTGGCTTCCCGAGAGAGAGTGGGAGGTTGGCGCTCGCTCCAAACCTTGCAAACACTGCATTGAATTCCAAGCATTTTCAAAAAATTTCAAGCACCCGTATGACCCTGCACAACAGCGAACGCACAAGTATAAAGCCTTGACCATTTGCGAAGATGCACGCGCAGTCATCGGAGGCTCACAGTGGAGCAAGAAGAAAGCAAAAATCCTGCTTATGCAACGACAGGTCTAGCACGATATGATACTGGACACTAGATAAGCCTCAAGCAAGCAAGCAGTCCCAATACCCTGATAGCTTTAAGCAAAGACCTTCTGAAGTGCGTAGAGTGGGGCAGCATCCCCTTATGGAAAACAAAAGTAGTGAAGGGTGCTCTTTTCTATCAGCATGCCCCTTTTGCAGTACGACATATGGTCAGTAGTCGAATTTAGGCAATAGCATTAGCCTTTGTCCAGATAAATTTTAGCATTGTTACGAGCAAATTTATGATCTGTACATTTAAGTATCAAACACTTTATCGATATACTAGTTAGCTTGAGCAACAGCATATCACTAAATTAGACACAGAGTGTTGGAAATAGTCGGATAATTTTAATGAAGGCATCCCAAATAAATGAGCCTTGACAACAGATTAACAATGCTCGTTGGTAAATTTAACTGGTAGTGGTAATTAGCCTTGGAAAATTAGCAATGTCTTAAGCATGTTCGCCAGCATAGTACTAGGCAATAAAATGAAAAAAACTTTGCTTAGCTTCGTGAAGACTTCCAGAGATCAATTAAAGTTGAAATGGCCAGTTGTTCGTGAATGCTTTGATTCTTCTTGAATATCATGCTTCTTCCAGCATGGAAGCAGATCTCATGTAAAGTTGATGGGTCAGTCCTATTAGTACAGCTTTGGCTATGAATCGCGGGCAATGTGTCTATATCAATTGATAGGAGTTGTGATCGCTCAGATCACTTCCAGTCCTTCGCTTGACAAATAATGCTGCAAATTCGCTTAAGTTCACGACTTGAAATCTTGAGAGATACTCTGTGGGAATTCTGTCAACATCAACAACAACAAAAACCTGATTTAAAGCTTCCTATGGAGATGGATTCGCCGTCTGATTAGTTCCTGAGTGAGCGATAGCTCTTGCAAGCCATTTGAGCATACTTACTTAACGAGCAGTGATATAGGAGATAATAATAGGAGAGTGGTAGTGATTGGAGCTATTTGACAGCTGACCGCATCAGCTGGTCGCAGCCTATGCCTCCGTGGCCTGACTGAACTAAGGCTGTGTCGATTATAACACAATTTTTGTCCCTGTTATCACTACCCCATATTGGATTATACACATTAAAATATCCAACACATATAACAGGACACCTTACCATCTCCATTATCTCATCAAAAATTGACATTACCAAACTCTAACAGGGGTTATAATAATTTATCACAGAAATAGGATTGTTACTAGTCCAAATCTCCACTGCCAAACACTCCAGCTTAGAATTTGTATCATCTTTCCTTTACTGAAACCCACGTTTTCTAGGATTTCTTTCTCAAATAAACCTGCAAACACTCCCTTGACTCCCTGTTGTCTTAACTTTTCCATCATATTCTAATTTTTGAGATGTTCCTGTACTTTATAGGGTAGACCAGCTACAGTTGGTACACTTCATTTACCACACCAAAACCAGGGACAGAAAATATGTGATTTTTCATATGACAGTTCCTTTACTTGTCTACTAATATATTGATAATTATTAACTCCCACAAGTAGGTTAAATTAGCCACAATAAGCTCATAAACACAAGAAGCTTTTTTTTCCATGTCTGGTACAGTTGGTACAGTACCCGAGTACAGTTGTGACACCCATCCGTAATGCTGTAAAGCTGCCTAACCAAGCTTTATTTCCAGTCAGTATTTTATTTGATAATCTGTTTAGTTAAAAGTAGTTAATTTGCAAAACATTGTACAGTAATGAAAAACAGCACTAAGTTGAAAAGTTGAGTAGCAGTAAAAAACAACTGCAAACAGCAATAATAAAACAGATCAAATGCAAACAAAAACCTAATAAACCTAATAACACAATAACGAAGTGCAACTAAACTGCATGTTCCGCAATAGGAATATAGTGCGGGTACATTTGGTACATCGTGTCTCAACGGTACCCCGCTGATCACCTCGAACATTTCTCTAGATTTTACGATGACCTTGCATGACACAAAGTCATGAAATATGTCAGTTTTTTCACAGATTAAGGTTTACAAAAATGTAAGTTACCTTTTACCTTTTAGTCATGTAAGGATGACAAGCTATTCAATGCGGAAGGGATGTGGTGAAGTGAAAAACTAACCTTGGAAAAAAAACTTTGCCGATATCTACAGACTGAAGAAGCTCATGTACTTTCCACGATAGAAGAGAATGCTTATATGCATGTGTGAACCAAATTTGACTTGTTGTGCACGAAAGTTATTTAAAGGTCCTGTTCTTTGTGATCTCATGTTTCAAACTTTAGTTAGTGTGTAATGTTGTTGTTAGAGTGTAAATAATTTCTGTAAAATTCTAAAGCTCAAAGTTCAATGCCAAGCAAGATATTTTATTTAACAGATTTAGCCTACATCAAAAGACCAGTTTGGACTACATCTCTCTACTTCCTTCATTAATGACGTCACTAGAACAGTTTTTTGACTAACCTCCGCCCACAGGAATACACAAAAAGGGGGCGTGGTCTTGTTGTGCTCCCACAGAGAAGAGGAAAAGTTGAATTTTGTAGAGTGTGTTTTTCGCCATGTCATCGAAACGCTGTTATTTTTATCTCGGAGTCCAATCACCTTTGTTTGGCCTTCACAGGGATGCTGTAAATTAGAGATCAATGGTTATAATTTATGTTTAACTCATTTCCCGAAAATTATAATCCACATGTAAAACTATGTGCAGCACATTTTGCTGAGGACAGCTTCCTCAATCTCAATCAGTTTAATGCCGGATTCGCACAAAGATTATTCTTGAAAGATGGAGCAGTTCCCTCTTTGTCTGGAGAAGGCATTGTTTATGGACCACAACCGGTAATTTTATTATTTAAGTTGGTGCGTTTAACAGTTTTTTGTTACTTATTACACAAAGGGCAACGCTGTTTAGCTTTGTTGACTAGATGGTAGGGCTGTGCAAAAAATTGAATGCGATTTTCATGTGCACCTCTTCAGTAAAGGCGCTCCTGTGATTAGAAGTACATCTCCAGCATGTCCGTTCCGATCAGGATTGCCAGGTTTTCAAAACAAATCCTGCCCACTTGCATCTCAAAACTACTCCAAAACTAGCCCAATCGCGTTCCCAGGAGGGAAACATGTGCTAAGCTGCTGTTGAATCACAACACAGGAACCGCTGGCACAATCAGAACTAGATTCCCAACGGGTGACCCGCAAATTTGGCTGAAACGTGTGAAAAATATTCAACTGTGTCGGATACGGGTGCGGGTCGGGTCGGACACAGGGGAAACACGGGTCTAAACACGGGTTCAAAACAGTCACGTGCAAACGTAAAAATAGGCCTACGTTCCACTTTTTAAAAAATCACAACCGCGCGAACGGCTGCACGAGTCATTAGTTAACAGACATAAAAGATCAGCCAGCTGTTTTTTTTTCGTTGTTTTTGTTTTCCATTTATATATATATATATAAATATACACATATATATATATATATATATATATATATATATATATATATATATATATATATATATATATATATATATATATATATGCAGAATCTGAATTAAAATGTGTTTGATTTAAGCCTATTTCAAAATTTGTGTGAAATTATATCTCGCATACAGCTCAACTAACGCGATCGTTATGAAGGTGTTTAAACAACAATACACTTCCACTTGCGTCTGTTTATATAGAGTCATTCTACGAAACGGGTGCTGTTTGGGTCCGCAACATTTGATGAGATGCATAAGGCACAAACATGTCCCAAAATGTGTTTACAAAGCTTAAATGTATTCATGCAAGTGTTCTTGTTAACATGATATATGATAAAAAAATATATTTTTTAAAGAATAACATACTATTTTAATCATTTTGTTTTAGTTCATAGCCAAGTTCACATGTCCGTGTTGACCAACATGACATTTTCATCTAAAATATCACCAAATAAGCTATGTATTTTTTTTAAACATTTATTATTTTCAGGATTTTGTGCGTGTCCCTTTTCACATAAGATATATTTTATTCAAAATGAAACGTATTTTTTGTGAATTTTTTATTATTTGTGTGCGTCCCTCAGTTTGACTTACCACCCCGTCACACAAACTTGTTTTATCTATAAATAATGTACTGTTGCTTTAAATTACATCAGAGAGCGGAAGTGACATCATCGTAGCCTTCTTTGCCGCCAAGAACAAAAGCAGGCAAGTACTGACATTCCTCTGCATTCTTTATTTGTTGATTTTTCATATTAGGCAGGTTCCGTCAAGCTTAAACCAACCACCCCGTCATGCAAAATAGAAAGGGAAAACTGATTTTTATTTTTTATTTTACATTATTAAGGCAAATATATATATATTTCAGATAGAATGCATGTATGTTAGGTGAGGAACTTGACCACATGGGAGATCTGTGGCCATTTTGGGCTGAAATTTACCACCCCGTCACATGTTTTATTGTGATGGGGTGGTAGGGGATGTGACGGGGTGGTTCTGCTTCCCATTTGAATGTGTGGAAATCAACGATTATAATATAGGCTAATCATTTGTTTTCTGTTAACTTAACCCTGTTCTGTTCATTCTCTCACTCACTATATCACTCAAACACATTACTCACTATCATCATCTCTTTAACTCACTCAATCACTGTCTTTCAATCACTATCTCTTTCACTCACTCACTCACTCACTCATTCACTCACTCAATCAATCACTGTTACTCACTCACTATCTCTCTCACCCACTCACTCACTCAACCACTGTCACTCACTCACTATCTCTAGCACTCACTTCATCAGTCACTCACTCACTCTCTCTCTCACTCACTGTTACTCACTCACTATCTCTCTCACTCACTCACCCACTCACTCAACCACTGTCACTCACTCACTATCTCTAGCACTCACTTCATCAGTCACTCACTCACTCTCTCTCACTCACTCACTGTTACTCACTCACTCACTCACTCTCTCTCACTCACTCACTGTTACTCACTCACTCACTCACTCTCTCTCACTCACTCACTGTTACTCACTCACTATCTCTCTCTCTCACTCACTCACCATCTCTCACTCACTCACTCACTCACTCACTCACTCACTCACTCACTCACTCACTCACCATCTCTCACTCACTCACTCACTCACTCACTCACTCACTCACTCTCACTCACTCACTATCTCTCTCACTCACTCACCCACTCACTCAACCACTGTCACTCACTCACTATCTCTAGCACTCACTTCATCAGTCACTCACTCACTCTCTCTCACTCACTCACTGTTACTCACTCACTCACTCACTCACTCACTCTCTCTCACTCACTCACTGTTACTCACTCACTCACTCACTCACTCTCTCTCTCTCACTCACTGTTACTCACTCACTATCTCTCTCTCTCACTCACTCACCATCTCTCAGTCACTCATTCACTCACTCACTCACTCACTCACTCACTCACTTTCTTGGTGTTAAATGAAGAATTTTACATTTTATAATGTGCAGATAGATCTGTCTCCAACATGGCTCCATTAAGCGATGCTGAGAGACAACGGCGATGCAGTGCACGTCGGGATGCTGAGAGGAAGCAAAAATATCTAGAAAGTGAGCGTCAGAGATGGAGACGGGATATAGAGCAAGGAAAAAAGAAGAAGATTAGTGATCTAAGTGAGCGAGGGAAGCGTCAGCTGCGTAAAAAGTGGAGTAAGCAGAACAAAAAAGAGAAAAGAGAAAAGAGAAAGCAGAGGCTAGGAAGCACAGCCTGGACAGATCCAGATCCTGCCCAACAGTCAAAGCAGCAGTTAAGATCATCAAGGTCAGGGTTGTGTGCAGTTAGGATTATAAATAAATGGATACATGTAGAGAATAAGAAGCAGGCCTATCATTGAGTAATTGTTTTTAAATATGGTGTACATGACTTAAACCCCTAAGTTACCAGTAGATTTTTATTTTGTTTCAGGCAACATAAAGAAGGAAAGCGAATTTCCAGGAAGAACAGGGATACACTACGCAAAGAAATTGAAAAACTAAAGAAATCGCTAGAGAAGGAACGAAAACGTGCTGACAAATACAGAAAAAGATATAAGCGCTTAAATAAGAATGACTCCCCTCGTTCAAAAATAAATGAATTAATAAGACGGGCAGAGTAAGCTCCAAAATCAGAAAAACACTACTCTACCATGAAGCCTTGATTGAAGACATAAATAATAAGTACTGTAGTGTAAATACTGTAAAGCAAGAAAAGAAAAAGAAAAACAACTAATAGCAAAGGTAACAGCAGGGAGGATTGTGAAGAAGTACAGGCTGCAAGGTTTTGCCGAAAATGCTCTTGGATTTTTAAAGAAGCGTCGCAGTGTTCAGACTGAAGACCTCTTTTCCACCAACAGAAATCCCACAAACAGGTTCACTGCTGCTTTCAAGTCCAAAGTCAAAACCTTCTTCACTCGAGATGACAACAGTCGGATAACGACTGGACAAAAACAAACAATTACCAAGAAAAAGGTGAAGAAGCAGAAAAGGTTTCTGGCTCACACAATGAAAAATCTTCACAAAAAATGTCTTACTGAAAACACAAACAACATATCATACTCCCTTTTCTGTAAGCTTTGCCCATTTTGGGTTGTACATCCCACTCTCTCCGACAGGAACACGTGTCTGTGCAAGATCCATGAAAATCTCAGATTTGTCATTGAGAAGTTGCATAATTTGAGGCTCATAGATACTTCAGATCTCGAGAGTTTGACTAAAATTATAACATGTGACACCTCCAGGAAAATGTGCATGGATGATGAGTGCGAGGAATGCAAAGACAAGACTGTTCAGCTCTCCAGATTTGATGGCACAGCAAAGGTTGCATTCACTCAATGGGCCACAGCAGAGAAAGCAACGGAAGATGCGAGGGAGGGTACAACCACTGTAAAGATCACAGTGAAGAAAGCAATGGAGGACACACAATATAATCTTGTGGAGTTATTTCACACTCTTCTCCATAAATTCAAAAGACACACATTCAACATATATCAACAGTACTCCTACTGCAGAGAGTTGAAGAAGCAACTTTCAAAAGAAGAGGCAGTGATCCACATTGACTTCTCTGAAAACTACACATGCAAATACAGGTCAGAGATCCAAGCTGTCCACTTTGGCTCCTCGCACCAACAAGCTACTCTGCACACTGGTGTTTTCTACATAGGTGGTGAAAAAGAGCCCATCTGTTTTAGCACAGTATCACCCTCCAAACACAAAAGCCCCCCAGCTATATGAGAACACATAATCCGGTTCTGAATTATCTACAAGCCACATACCCAGATTAATCTGTTCTACACTTTCTGAGTGATGGACCTTGTACCCAATACAGACAGAAAGGGAATTTCTTCCTTTTCAGCACAGAGCTCGCAAGATGAGGCCTGAAAGGTGGAACATGGAACTTTTTTGAGGCAAGCCATGGCAAGGGGGCCCCTGACGGTGTTGGGGGAACCTTGAAAAGAACAGCGGACAAGCTTGTCACCAACGGCCGCGAGATACCCAATGCCCATCAGCTATATAAGGCACTCACTGAAACCTCTACAACTGTTAAGTTTTTTTATGTAGCATCTGAAGCAGTGGAGCAGGCAATGGAAAAGATGCCAGGCCAGATTCCACCAGTGCCATTCACTATGAAAACCCACCAAGTGGTCACATTTACTCCAGGAGAAATCCTTTACTGGGAAGTTAGCTGCATGTGCTCCACGCAAAACCAGCTAAGATGTCAATGCTTCACCACACAGCATTTCTATTTTAACAAAACGGTCCAAAAGGTGCAAACAGAAGCAATTGCTTGGGATAGTGAAGTTCTCATTGGGAAGTGGTGCATGCTTAAATATGATAATGACCTTTATCCTGGGATCATCATGGAAACAAACGAAACACATACCCTTGTAAAGTGTATGCACCGTGTTGGTGCCAATAGGTTCTTCGGGCCTCCAAGAGATGACTTCCTTTGGTATCTCTTCGATGATGTGCTTGAAATCATTCAAGCACCACAGCCTGTGACTTCCCGCCACATGGAAATACAGAGGGATGTGTGGATGCGACTCTCCCTGTCACTGATATGATGCTCTTTTTTTTTCAGAGCATCACCAATGTTTTCCATTAAATCTCTAAGTTTAATGTTTCCCAACCCCAGTTGTATAAAGTTTAAAACAAGCATATCATATAGATAAATGCATTGTCCATACCACCCTGTCACAGTGAACCACTTCGTGACATCAGTCACCACCCCGTCACAGGGTCATTTTGTTACAATTGTATGTAAAATAAATTAAATTTTAAATTAATGTTGAATGATGTTGTTGTTGTTTGAACTAATCAAATAAATGTAACTTTATTTGTATTTTTTAAGTGTATTCGTTTTTTCAGTATAAACAATGAGGCCATTGAAATGTCAAATTCATATTTCAAGATAAAAAAAACTAAGAATAAAAAAATGGATTAACTTACAGACTTTCTATTGATGGCTTCCAAAAAAGGGACATTTTACTATTAGGAAAACATTAGATTTAAAAAATAAATTTCTTGTTTTACTACTCTACTGGCATACATATTGCCCGTGATGGGGTGGTACAAGAAAGACTCCCTTGCCTGAATAAAAAGGATAATATTATCAAGGATTTTGTGCCTGAGGTGGGAAAATATGTTTTTTTGGAGGATTAACATATCTTTAAAGTTGTAAGAAAAAGAAAAAAAAGTTTGTTCTTCATGAAAATTTGGAAAACTGCTAGATGGAAATGGCACCCGTTTCGTTAATAAAGGAGTCCAGACATTGGAAAAAATCAGTCCACATTCGTTTTATACCTATTTAATATGAGGGAAATAGACATGCATGCATGCGTGACACAAAAAATATTTAACTTTTAGGTAGCAAAATATTTTTTTGTAATTCTGTCAATTACACTAAGGTTATTACATTGTCTGCTATATATTTGCTTCTTATTTATTAAATACGGGCAATTGATTGATAAAACATTGATTAAAATTAAGATAAAATGTATAAAAAACGAATATCTTTTCAAAAGAGTTTTCCATAAATAACTTCTGTATGACCTGGCAATAAAATTCTAAAAAAGTGTGTCTAATGTGATTGGCTTAACTGATTTGATTTTGGGTGCGGGTCGGGTGTCGGTTCTATTTTAAGTGGGTCGGGTCGGGTGCGGATTTTAATTAGTGCTGCTGTCGGAAAACGGGTCGGATGCGGTTTTAAGCACTGCGGGTACGGGCGGGTGCGGTTTTACAAAATCGGACCCGTGCAGCTCTCTGATCAGAACTCGTTACGTATTTCTGAAGGAGGGACTTCATAGAACAAGGAAGTCATCAGCCCTTTTTTATGACAGTGGAAACAGCGCCACTGCACAAGATGGTCGCCAGCCCAGCACCACTGCACAAGATGGCTGCCAGCCCAGCGCCACTAGACAAGATGGCCGCCAATCCAGAGTCACTGCACGAGCTGCAGCCCCCGCTGACTTTCCAGAGTCGAGTCAGGTCCCCGTGGACGCTCCAGAGTCGAGTCAGGTCCCCGTGGAGGCACCAGAGTCGAGTCAGGTCCCCTTGGATGCTCAATAGTCAGGTCAGGTCCCTGTTGACTTTCCAGAGTTGACTCAGGTACCCGTTGACTTTCCAGAGTCTAGTCAGGTCCCCGTTGATTTCCCAGAGTCTAGTCAGATCACCATTGACCTTTCAGAGTCAAGTCACCATTAACACCCATGAGTCAAGTAAAACCACAGTTAAACCTCATGAGTCAAGTCAAGTCACCGTTGATCTCTGTGAACTGGGTCAAGTCACAGTTGGTCTTTATGAGCCCAGTCAAATCATTCCAGAATTTCATCACATCTCAGTAGATCTTCCAGAGCTTTGTCATACCACAATAGATCATCCAGAGCCTGGTCACGTCTCCGCTGAACTTCCAGAGCCTTGTTACATCCTGTCTGTTGCACCCAGCAATGTTCTCTTGGCCTGTTGTGTTGCTGTCAAGGAGACTGTTACGGCTGTGGAACCTCCAGAGGTGGCGGCAACTGCTGCAGAACCTTCGGAGGACATCTACCCTCTCATCACGACCACGGAGGCCGTCATTAATCTGTTCATGGTCTCTATTTCAGTCCTACCTGACCAGACTTGCTCTCCTGTGCCGTCTGCACAGCGGTGGTGGTCCTCTGCGCCACCCTGGTGGGCTTCTGGCTCGTCTGCTCAGCTGGGGTGGTCCTCTGACCCCCTGAACTGTCTGATCCTCCACCATTCCACCTCCTTTTGGGTCTCCTTGTTTTGTTTTTGTTGTTTTTTTCACTTCCTATCCCTGTTCCCCTCCATGGACCTGGCCCTCCATCCCTCCACCTGATCCTCCACCATTCCACGTTCCTCCTGGACTCTTTGTTTTGTCTTTGTGGTTGTTTCATCTTGAAGCTGCTCCTTAGAGGGGGGTAGTGTCACAGTATCTGGTCTGTGTATCCCTGGGTGTCCACTAGAGGTCTCACTTCCCCATTTAAAGTACTGCACAGCCTTTGTCTAGACTCATCCTTGTTCATTTCACACAGCTGTTCCCACTTACATTGTTTGCACCTGCCCATATATACCCTGGTTGTTTATGTCATTGTCATGGAGTCCTTGATTAAAGTCACCCTGTATTTCGTGTTACCTTGCCATTGTTTAGGTTTCTAGTTTTTTTGGACTACTTACCTGGTTTTCAACCTTTGCCTGGCTGATTTACGATTCTGGATAACCCAATAAACACTGCTACTGGATCTCCCTGTTTGTGTGTGCGTTTCGTGACAAGTCTTTATAAAATATTCTACCACAGTTTTCTTAAGAAAACTTTTCTTACTTTTCTTGGTCTAGTATTTACTAGTGTTTCTTTCTTTGGGATCATGGAGATTACTGAACACATCCGAAAGCACGGAGAAATTATTTAATGAGTTTCTGCAATGATTTGGTTTAGAAGTTTCTGTATGAAAATGTACTTGATGAAAGAGTGCTGCATATGTTGATCTAAGCAGCACTGTACTGTAGAGGTGTAATACAGTGGATAACTATTAGCTGTTTCCAGCTGCTCCCAGGATAGAACATATAAACACAACATCATAATACACAAGACATGATATTTACCGCAGGAGTTAAGTTTTTTGATCGCTGTAGTGCTACTGGAGCACTCTGGGCTTCTGTATGTGGTTTTTAGTTTGGGTGCAATAATGGAAAAGGACCTGCCGCCCATTGAAGATAGGCGGAACCTAGGTTCAGAAATAAGTTCAGAATTAGAAGACCGGAGTGTGCGAGAAGGTACGGTACAGACCAAAAGTTTGGACACACCTTCTCATTCAAAGAGTTTTCTTTATTTTCATGACTATGAAAATTGTAGATTCACACTGAAGGCATCAAAACTATGAATTAACACATGTGGAATTATATACATAACAAAAAAGTGTGAAACAACTGAAAATATGTCATATTCTAGGTTCTTCAAAGTAGCCACCTTTTGCTTTGATTACTGCTTTGCACACTCTTGACATTCTCTTGATGAGCTTCAAGAGGTAGTCACCTGAAATGGTCTTCCAACAGTCTTGAAGGAGTTCCCCGAGAGATGCTTAGCACTTGTTGGCCCTTTTGCCTTCAGTCTGCGGTCCAGCTCACCCCTAAACCATCTCGACTGGGTTCAGGTCCGGTGACTGTGGAGGCCAGGTCATCTGGCGCAGCACCCCATCACTCTCCTTCTTGGTCAAATAGCCCTTGATGCCTTCAGTGTGACTCTACAATTTTCATAGTCATGAAAATAAAGAAAACTCTTTGAATGAGAAGGTGTGTCCAAACTTTTGGTCTGTATTGTATATAGGATTATACATACATTATGAACAGCAGAAATGTAAGAACAGTGGTAATAAATACAGTTGGTTGAGTGTACAACAGTATTGTTAATAAATTCTATGCAAAATATCAGCAGTGCAATAATACTGTCATCAGTTCACATCAGGATTCAGAAACCAGTTCAGTATCAAATGAGTCACTAATGGACTTTTATTACATTGATGATCAGTTTACCATAGAAATATTAAAGCACACATATTACTCTGTTTATTAAAGTTTGAGAACAGTATGAGTGTCTGATCTATATTTATAACGTCTGTATGAAAGGTTAAAAACTAATTAAAAACAAATAGAAATGTAACGATGTGAGATTTGATGAGTTTGAGTACATGTGAACATCAGAAAGAGTCGCTCTATCATTTAATATCACACAGAGACACAGAGGAATAATCATTAACCCTAAATCCAGCACAGAGGGGTTCAGTGAATGTGTGTGTGAATGTGTGTAAGTGTGTGAGTGTGTGTGTGTCAGAGATGCTGTAGAAGGACAGCGAGCCGGCCGACACGTCCACATATATTCCTGCTCTCTTTGAGGATGAACGGAAAGCAGGTATATCCGTTTTGTTATTATTGTGACGGACATAGAATCTGTTAACTGTGCTGATCAGACTCCAGGATTTGTCATTTAATCCAAACTCACAGTCATCTCTCCCCCCTTTTCTGTTGATTCCTTTATATGACAATGATATTTCAGCAGCTCCGCTCCATTCAGTCTCCCAGTAACAGCGTCCAGTCAGACTCTCAACACTCAGAACCTGACAAACAACATCAAATCTCTCTGGATGATCAGGATATGGCTGAAGATCTTTCACACGTGTGATCTTCTTGTTCTCCTCAGACAGAACGAGGTATGCGTTTGCTGTGTTTGGATCCAGTGTGAGATCACAGGCGTCTGAACACAAGACGAGAGAAACATCAAGACCAACACAACACAAAGCTGTGTTTACAGCTTTTACTATATTTGCAAAGTCCAGAATCTCCACACTATTCACAGATGACTTCACTAATATAGTCAAAGCTGTGTTTCAATGTTAAAGTTATGATAGCAGGCTTTCTGCAGTAGCAGGACAAAAAATGTGTAAGCATTTTGAAATATTTATTTGAATGTGCCAATTAACATTTATTTTTAAACCTTTATTTGAATATGGTAACATAATATTGTGCTCTACAATATTTTTATGAATAAATCTCTGACAGACTATCAGCCAATCACTGTGTGCATAGTTAATGAGTATGCTGACATCACCCATAGCAACGAGCTCAGCCCTGCCTCCTTACTTTGAGCTGAAGACTTCTCTCTGTTCCTCAGTAAATGATTGTCTCAGCAGCTTTGTGAAGAGGTTTTAAGAGAAAACTTTTACTGCTGTTTAGGATAACTCTTAGTGTGTTTGTGTGTGTGTGTGTGTGTGTGCTCTTGTTTTTGTGACATATCAGGACACAACTCTGTATAATGACATGGGTATGACACAGGTATTACAAGGAGAGGGTGACTTATGAGGACATAACCCATGTCCCCATTTTTCAAAACGCTTATAAATCATACAGAATGAGTTTTTTTTTTGAGAAAGTAAAAATGCACAAAGTTTCCTGTGAGGGTTAGGGTTAGGTGTAGGGTTGGTGAAGGGCCATAGAATATACAGTTTGTACAGTATAAAAACCATTACGCCTATGGGATGTCCCCACTTTTCACAATAACAAACGTGTGTGTGTGTGTGGGTGTGGGTGTGTGTGTGCGTGTATGTGTGAGTGTGTGTGTGTGTGTGTGTGTGTGTGTGTGTGTGTATGTGTGAGTGTGTGGACCTACACTTTTGTAGTCCTGCTCTCATCATCTTCTCTCCTCCATGATCCACACTATAAACACACAAACACAGGTTCATAAGTTGACACTCTTATAATCAGATGAGTGAATAGTGTGTATATTTGGTGTATATCTGTCCGAGAGGAGGCTCCGAGCTCAGAATACAGCCAGAGAACTCCTGATCAGAGCTGAAAGAGCTGATCAGGGTTTGATGGGCTTTTTAATCTGAAATCGACTGGATCTTACGCAGCTTTTGAAAGCGTCTGATGAGCATAGACCGAAGGCTTGGGTCTGCTGCTGATAGACCCTTCTGAGCAGATGTGGTTGCTGCCTGATGAGAAAAGAATGACTGGAAAAACTGTCTGCTGGTTTGGCTGATTGAACCAGAACCAATGTGAGGTGATTTTGGGATCACAGACGAGTGATGGAGCGATTAGAGTCTCCTACAAATAGAGGGTCCTAAAGGGTTTTAGCCTGGAAGCTCCTGAATTGGTGAAAGAGGGGTTGAATTGGAGATGAAAGGTTAAAATGTAGATATAGTCTATATATATTAACCCTGTTAAGTTAGGATATAAAGGATGTGATAGAGAGCAGGCAGAAATCAGGGAAAAGCAGCTTAAACAAGAGGTGGAATGCTTTGAAACATTTCCATGCTGTGATGAAAGAGTGGAGGATTCTGGGAGAAACTGATTGGAGGAAAGAGTGGAGATATGCGTCTAAGAGAGGTTTTAATGGATGTGTTACAGGAATATTATGGCTGATTTCCAGCGAGTGGGTCAGTTCAGTACAGTACACTACAGCAGGATTTGGGACGATAAACCCTGATCCTGCTGCAGTACCCTTCCTTCATAGCTGTGGAGTGTGATGGAGATTATTGGTCGACATAATTTTCCTGAAAATAAGCGCAGCATTGCGTTTGTTCTCTCTGATGTAAACAAGCTCAACCAGTGGAGTAGAGAGTCGGCCCCGGGCCCTTACACAAACACATCTGCATGCCCCCAAAACCTTACAGGTTCATTTGGGCTCCAGCACTCCTTACTGTTGTCTTTTATGAGCTAAATAACATTACAGGACTATCCACAAGCTGTTTTATTGGCCATATAAATGAGGGGAAATAATATTTCACGTTTTAAAGTCCATTAATTTGTAGCGCGCCATAATCACAATAAGCCTGTTTTGATACTTTTAATAAAACACAAATCACCTTTATTTCCTTTTGATTTGATCACAAAATACAATCAATAAATGTGTTTTTCTGCTCTTTAATGTGGCGTGAGATCACTGTGTTCTGCCCAGTTCAAGCGGCATGAGAATCAATCATCTTTTCCTCTTTTCTACTTAATATACAGCATGAAAAAAACATAAATGATGCTGAAAAAAATCAGAACAGCTGATTCAGAACATGTAATCGATCAATCAGTGTTTTGAAAATCAATAAAACAGCTTGTGAAAAGTCATAACAGTCATAACAACATTTTCCTCAGAAACAAAAATATAAATTTACTAACGTTGTTTTGTTTTCATAAATCAGTCAAACACTGCAAACCTTTTATTTTATTAATTTTTTTTGGAGAAGGTGGAATCAAGCTTTCACTTTAATTAACTTTATTCACACAATATAACACAACTGTAATCACGTAATTAAGCGCTGTCATATTGACTAAATGTCTGGATGCAAACACACTCTTGGCACAGCGGCGAAACACAAAACAGGTGGCTCCTGCAGTTTTACGACTGAACACACTGTGCACCATGAGCTCCTGAGAAACACTTGCCCTGCTAAAATTACAACAATTATATGTATTTCTCTCACAACACTAATTATAAATGAATCATTATTTTGAGTATTAAGTTCTTTCACTGAACTAAACACATTTGTAAAATGGTCTGGCACCATCAGTAGGCTACTTTAAGTTGTTTTTTCAATCATAAATATCCACTTCATCAAGGCTGTTTTGTTCTCTGTAGTTGTTTTCCTCTGAGCTCATGCCCTTGATGGGTGTATTTTGTCATTGTGTTGATTTTTGCTGTTTTCATTCTGTTGTTAAATGGTTTAAAACACGTGACAGCTTCATTCTGTTCAGTGTTGCTGTCACTAATTGTTTGGTCAAGTCTTAAAGATGTGTGTAATAGTTACATACTCAAGAAAATATTTAAAGTTAACATATACTGAATTGAACTTTTAAGTTCTGCTTTTCATCCCCCCCCCCCCCCCCCCAAAAAAAATCTGACAAACCACATAAAATCCTGCACATAAAGACAGGATGAAAGAAAAAAATGAATCACATTTTAGTTGTAATTTATTTTGATTTAATTTAACAAACAATTTAATGATTTCATAAACAAAAACTGTGTCCATCTGCATTTCAGTCTGCAAAGCAAAAAATAGGATTATTTTAAAGGGGGCTGATTCAAGGTCAAAAATTTACATGCAGCCTGCAGAATCTGCAAGATTTACCAAATTACAGAATCTGTAATTATTTTACCAAAATAAGAGAGATCATACAAAATGCATGCTTTTTTTTGTACTGACCTGAATAAGATATTTGAGATAAAAAATGTTTACATATAGTCCACAAGATACACTTTCTACGTGTATTTATGCTTTGATTTAAATTGACAACTGTGCATCCGTGTGTCGCGGCTAAAACAGAAGAGCATACGCTGATAGTGTTCTGCTCATATTCTCCAAAATGCAGCTACGCTGATGTGGACCCTAGTGGAAAAAAGTGTGCTTATTTGTATTAAAAGTAAATTTTTTGTGTGCTTCAAACCTTAAAAGTATACTTTTTTAAAAGTGCATTTGCAGATAATATCATATAATTTAAATAAATAAATACATAAATGTATGCATTTAGCAGACGCTTTTATCCAAAGCAACTTACATTGCATTCAGGCTAACAATTTTCTCCAAACAAATTAATAAAGTTAATTAATAAATTAAAGGCCACTTGAGAGAACTTAAAGATATTACACTTTAATGACAATTGGTCTTAACATACTTAAGTGCACTTTATAAAAATGCACTTTATGATAATGTCTAATTAAGAATTACTTAAACATAAATTTTACATAATAATGATTTTATTGCGTTTTAAATAAGTACAATTATTTTTAGATATTTATTAATATACTAAAGCACAAGTCAAATAATTTATTTTAATTTTAACTTAAGTGTGTTCTCCAAAATAACATTTGTTAATGTATTTTAAACGTATTACTATTTAGTCTATAATATATACTATGTGCATTCATGCAATTAATAAAAATAAACTTCAATAAACTTTCTTACACAGTATACTCCAATAAAACTTAGCTCCTGCTCTATGAATTCTATCAGTTTAATTTTCTACATAATTTTTGACATACAGTGTCATTTACTGTATTTGTATGTAATAGTACCGTAATTTAAATCTGTGTACAGAATACTTTCAATATCATTATGTTGTTAACTTAAACACACATTTAAGTGCATTAATTGCAAGCAAAAATTAAACAAATCTAAACCAAATGAATTTGCATTCAAATAGCCTGCATTTGGTTTTTATTATGGTCTAAACTGCACTGTAAAAATGACTTTTAGTTAGGTGAAAAAGTCTAACCATAGTCTTTGGACTAACCACACAACGAATTAGAACATCTTGAACTTGTATGGAAATTCAAAATTTAAATAATACATAATCACGCAGTGTCTCTTTTGGTTTAATGCGCATGCTCCAAATTACTACGTCATGATGGCGCACGACTTCACCAGATTTGGAAAAATGTGCCATGCGCCATGTTTGTCTAATCGCTATGTGTGAGGGAACAAACAAGAGAACAACGGAGCGTCACGTTTGGATGATTACAGATGAGACATTATGTACTGCAGACAATGAATCAAGTACGTATATCTCGATATAAGTTTTCTTGATTCTTAATTTAGTCTTGCCATTCATGTGGCTTTCACCATTTTCACCAATTTAAGGGGAAGATGTGGTTTACGAAATGGTCATCCTTGGTAGGAAAGCACATTCAACGCACCCCGTGAGAGAAAAGAGAGAACAAAATGAAGAGGAAGCCGACGTCGAGCCGCAGCCCAAAAGAAAAAAAAAACGAACTCTGCAATCATTGTTAATAAATGCCAATTTAAAGTGTTTTTATTTTTTTTGACAGTGCTGACTTGTCGTTTATGTAGGCTAAGCTCATTTTGGAAGTTTTTCTTTTACATTCGTTTCTTATTTATATGGTTGTATCTTATTTAGAGGCTATTTCGATTATCCCATTACACTTTACAGGTAGTACTATCATACAAATACACTGACATATAGGATTGCATTTCTACATATGTCACATTTAATGTCCAACTATAAATATTTCAGCAAAATGTATAGGCTACATTAGAATTATTATGCTCCTATTTCACTGAGCACTGTCTGTTTGGCGCGCATGCGTGCAGCGGCGCTTGTTCATGAAGTCTGTGGAGATTAGCGGAGAATCGCTACAGCAAAATGCAAATTTTCCATTGTTTTTTTAACATTTACAGATGGAGAATATACCTGCGAAATGTAAGTTATGCATTAAAGGGATAGTTTACTTTGAAATTAAATTTTGTTATGTTTTAGCTTACCTAAAGGGCATCCAAGATGTAGGTGTCTTTGTTTCTGCAGTAGTTTCAATTTTGATATTTTTAGGTCAAACATTTCCTGTCTTTCACTCATATAATGGAGGTCTATGGTCAACACCTCAAAGAGCATGCACATAGAAGTCCAAATTAAACAATTCCCCATCGTAAGTACACATTGATGGCCTAAAACACGAAACAAGCATTTTGTGTGAGAAAACGAACAGTATTTATATAGTTTTTACTTCTTAATACACAACCACGTCCAAATAAACTGAGGGCGCACGTGCTTCCTGGTGTGTGACGAGTGCATGTGTTCTGGCTTAGTCTGCGCAAGCGCGGAAAGCCAAGTGATCTCCCGCACGTGTACATCACTCATTGTTTACACAGAGATTTCGGAAGTGTTACCTTTTACTGTGAAGATCTAAACAGAATTACAGAAAATTGCAATGGAAGACGATTTCAATATATCCATAGACAACGTTATATTTTTTTCACAACCATATTTATTTGAACCAGAATAACGTTACACAGATCAAGAACTCAGAGCGATGGAGGAAGCATCCGCCGCAGCAGCACGTTTTCAAGCCTCAGAGAGACCGAGATCTCTTCAAAATTGGTGGTGTTTTAGTAGCAAATGTTGTGAGATGCTAACAGAAGTGGAGAGCATATGTTGTCACGAATGAAACATAGCAATGCCACAACTACAAGACGACGACGAGGACAGTATCGCATCACACACCTGCCTGACTGAAGATCCTGAGTTTTCTCCGCTTTTGCACGTTATGTTTAGTTTGCCACATATAAACTGGAGGCTACTTCCAAGGTCAGAGGGATCCAATGGCACACTGTCAATTGAGTGAGAAATGTGTTGTATTTTTATTATTATCGCAACGATTATAGGGTGCATTATAAGCCAATTAATTATAATTACTGCATTATATTTCAGACAGTGCAGACTGGCATCGTGTGGTAAACAGTAAACAATGAGTGAAGTACACGTGCGAGAGATCACTTCCGACACTTTCCGTCGCTTGCACAGACTAAGCCAGACAAATGGATGCTCTTTGAGGTGGTGACCATAGACCTGCATTATATGAGTCACAGACAAGAACGGTTTGACCTAAAAATATCAAAATTGAAACTACTGCGGAAACAAAGACACCTACATCTTGGATGTCCTTGAGGTAAGCTAAAACATATCAAAATTTAATTTCAAAGTGAACTATCCCTTTAAGGAAAACAGCACATCTCAAACACATTAAACAGCGCGTCTCTGTCAGCCTCACACGCATCCTTTCTGTCAGAGCTTCTAACGGGGCGAGCGCGAGCTGTTTGAAACGTAAACTATAGAAACTATAGGCAACTAGGAGAGAAATAAAATGCAGAAATTATTAAAATGCAAAACAAACACCACAAGCAGATATTGACTGACCACGAACAGGAAATATAACTTATTTGCTTCATTTTTCATATGTGAATGTCTTACTGTTTTTTCTTTTCTTTGAACAATTACAATTGAACAATTTTGGTCTGAAAGTGTTGTAACGCAAGTGTTACTGAACATGTACTGAATAAAATATTACTGAAAATTTATTTAGTAATGCCTTACATTACTGTGTTACAGCAAAAAGTAATATGTTACTGTAATGAATTACTTTTGTAATGCATTGCTCCCAACACTGTTCAAAAGTGAAAGTATAACGCGCACCCATTTATAAGCTATTTAAAAGCAAGGAAGCGAGGAAAAGAGGACACCCCCTCCCACTCCCCACCACACTGTGATACCGGTATTACCAGTGTTGTCACATGTCGATTAACTGGTGGGAAATTTTCCTCACCGCGGCAACCCTAGTTCTTGAATCTGGAGCATTACATTAGGCTCGCTGACAGTTCTAATGACTGTTTTGGAAGGTTACGTGACTGCAAAAAGACATACAAAGTAGGGATGCAATGTAGGGATTTTTTTTATGCACATCCCGTGCTCAGAATGATGAGCTTGAAACAACAGAGAGTCACAGTGTGCAGGCTGCACATTGCTCCAAGTCCATATAGAACAGTTAGTACAACACACAAGCTGCTTGACTCGAGTTCATCTTCAGTTCTCTTTTCACAGCAGTTCAGTCAGTGTACTGTCTGAGTAAATGAATTACTCCAGGATATTGGTTTATTTCGACTCATAGAGAGTGTCAGCCACGTTAAAAAAATAATTTGTGGATTAATGCTTACTGGAGACTCAAACCTTTTCAAATGATTCAGTCTGATTTGGTGAACTGGTTCATTAAGAACCGGTTAAATCAAATGATTTCTTCATGAACCAGATACTAGTACAAGAAGATATATTGATACGTAGTGTCTTAAATCTCTGTGTTAGTTAGAGCCTTTTCTTTGAACAGTTTTAAATCTCGTTTACTGTGTGCGCTCGAAGAGAGTTTCATGGTTTTGAATGTAATAACTGAACGTGGCACACAGTTTGAAAACTGAATGGATGATGACAGCTGCAGCAGAAAGAAGAGTTTATGTGAACTGAATATAATGATTTCAATATTAATCTGTACCTCACACTGAACTATGGGACAGCTTCAGAACACTTTAAATATGTGCACAAAAATGTTTTGGTGCTTTATAATGTTTTTGTGCCTTTCGTGGAGCTCAACAATAACACAGAATAGTATACACACAATATCGGATTTGGATCGGTACCTATTGGATACCTATCCTGAGTATTGGATCGATGCATCCCTAGTACAAAGAGTAAAGCTGTGCTTTGTTCATTAACTGGGAAAGCTCTATGTGTGCAAAAGAGGTAAGAAGTCTTTCTGGTAAGGGCGAACAAAGTCATCAACATCTTGGTGTGCGAGCTGCCAAACACACAAGCTGATACCCGGGTGATGAAGTTTAAGTCTCATCGGCTGAAGATGGTGTGGATGGAGTATCTTTGGGGCCAGTGGGTTATGATGGGGATCCAAACTTATCATCGAAGAGAAAAGTTGGATTTCGTATATTGTAGTGACCAGATGAAAGCTGTCATGGGACGGAAGTCAGTTGGCTTTATATATTTATCAATTACCGTGTTGATTGAATAAATGATCGGAAACGAGCTCCAGCTGTGATAAACTGGTTGATTAATCTAGACAAACTCCTCCCAAATGTTGTTAATAAAACAAAATTTAATGTAGATCAACATCATTCACACACATGTTCAGTACGTCAGTATTAGTGTTTGACATACTTGAGTATCTGCAGTTTATAGTCTGGATCCTGCAGTTTGTGGTTTAGCAGCTGGACTCCTGATTGTCCTGGGTGATTGTAGCTCAGATCCAGCTCTCTCAGGTGTGAGGGGTTTGTACTCAGAGCTGAAGACAAATAACCACAGCCTTCCTCTGACACCATACAGCCAGACAACCTACAGACACACAGATACAGAGACAGATCATCTACAGACACACAGACAGATCATCTACAGACACAGCCAGATCATCTACAGACACACAGACAGATTATCTACAGACACAGCCATATCATCTGCAGACACACAGTCAGATCATCTACACACACACACACACAGAGAGAGAGAGAGAGTCAGATCCTCTACAGACACACACAGTCAGATCATCTACACACACACACACACACACACACACACACACACACACACACACACAGAGAGAGAGAGAGAGAGAGAGAGAGAGTCAGATCCTCTACAGACACACACAGTAAGATCATCTACAGACACACAGAGATCAACTACAGACTAGGGCTGTGCAAAAAATCGAATCCGATTTTCATACTCATCTCCTCAGTGAAGGCGCTCCTGTGATTAGTAGTATATCTCCAGCACGTGCGTTCAAATCATGATTGCCAGGTTTTCAAAACAAAACCTGCCCAATTGCTTCTCAAAACTAGTCCAATTGCGTTTCGTACCGGGCAACAAAAATACACGTTTTTGGCAGGGTTCCCTTGGTAATATTCACATCTTAGGGGCTAAATAACACGTTATTGGTATTCAGGTCGCTTCAACCCGCGAACATGAAAAACAACCACAAACTTGGCAACACTGCTTGGCATTTACTGCACAGAGCTGTAATTCACTGACAATCTACACAAAATTGATTTTAAAATCGCAGGCGGTTCTTTGTCAATTTTGAAAGCGATTTTGTGTAGCTTGTTGGTGGACTACGGCTCAGAAGTGCGTTTCCCAAAACCATAGTTAATAACCTGTTAGCAACTTAGTTGGTTGGCAATGGGAAATTGCATTGCAACCAACAAAGTTGCTAACTTAGTTAGCAACTATGGTTTTGGGAAACGCACCCCTATGTAGTAAATGCCGCTCCACCTGAACCAGTGTTGCCAAGTCCGTGGTTGTTTTACATGTCCGCGGGTTGAAGTGACCCCAATACCAATAAGGTGATATTTATCCCCTAAAATGCAAATTTTAGCAAGGCAACCATGCCAAAAAATTTATATTTTAACCCCGGGATGGAATTTTTATCGGGGAACCTCCTGGAAACGCAACTGGGCTAGTTTTGGGCTAGTTTTAAGAAACAACTGGGCAGGATTTGTTGTGAAAACCTGGCAACCCTGATCTTAACGCACATGCTGGAGATATACTACTAATTACAGGAGCGTCTTTACTGATGAGATGCGCATGAAAATCGCATTCGATTTTTTGCACAGCCCTACCACAGACACATCTTTTCCTAGACACACACAGTCAGATCATCTAAAGACATACACAGATCAACTACAGGCACACACATTCAGATTATCCAAACACACCCACACACACAGAGATAAGCTACAGACACACAAATATTGTCTAGATATACAGTCATCTACAGACACACACAAACAGAGTCAGATCATCTACAGACACACAGTCAGATCAAGTACAGACACACACAGTCAGATCATCTACAGACACACACAGACAGATCATCTACAGACACGCACAGTCAGATCATCTACAGACAGTCAGACGATCTACAGACACACAGATCGACTAGACACACACATCAATAGACAGATCATCTACACACACACACACACACACACACACACAGACACACACACACATACACACACACACACACACACACAGTCAGATCATCTAGAGACATACACAGATCATCTACAGACACCCAGAAAGATCATCTACAGACTGTGCAAGTAATCAAAAAACGTTTAACTTTTGGCCTTCAATGATTATGAAAATACAATAATCGAAATTAAATAATTTAGGGTGCCCCAATCCGCCCCCTTTTACAGTATTGCGTTTTCGTTCCTCCATAAAAGTCAAATTTCCTGTGCAAATCAGTAAAATCATGTAACATAATATTTGCAAAATAGGACGTGCTTGATTAATCAAAGTATATTTATTCATGTTTTTAAAAGAGTGAAAGAGAACTTGCACTACTCCTCAGTAAGAGATATGTCCTCAGAGACGGAACGGCACACAGACATGTAAAGTCATCTTTTAGCTCAAGGTGCACACCTAAACGGTCAAACTGGATTTTTGTAGCATTAAGAAACAAAAAGTTTAATTATTACAGTGAAGACTATGCTGATTTATTTTACAGTTGATTATTAATTTAAGTAGTAGGCTGCAAATTGCATTAAAAAAAAACATTGTCAAATTTGTTTGTCACAGTTTGTCAAATTTGTATCTTTTTATTCTACTGTATCTGTCCATTGCTTTATTATTATTTTCAATAATTTTGAGGACTTTTTGTTTGTTTGAAATTCCGTTTGTCTCTATAATGTTCATGTCATAGCAATATTATTTACAGAAATACATATTTGATATTTATTAATATCTTAAATAAATCACTCATATAAAGTTTTGGTCAAATGGCCCCCTCATAATCGTGTTAAATAATCGTGATTACAATATTGACCAAAATAATCGTGATTATGATTTTTGCCATAATCGACCAGCCCTAAGAGACACACACACACACACACACACAGAGATCATCTACAGACACACATATTGATAGATCATCTAAAGACACACAGACAGCCAGATCATCTACAGACACACACACTGATAGATGATCTACAGAAACACACAGTAAGAAAATCTACAGACACAGACCGATAGATCATCTACAGACACACACAATAAGATGATCTACAGAAACACATACTGATAGATCATCTACAGACACACAGACAGTCAGATCATCAACAGACACAGTAAGATCATCTACAGACACACATACTGAAAGATCATTTACAGACACACAGACAGTCATATCATCTACAGACACACACACACACACACACACACACACACACACACACACACACACACACACACACACACACACACACACACACACAGTAAGATCATCTACAGACACACAGACAGTCAGATCATCCACAGACACATACTGATAGATCATCTACAGAAACACACAGTAAAATAATCTACAGACACACACTGATAGATCATCTACAGGCACACACAGTAAGATCATGTACAGACACACACAGTAAAATAATTTACATACACATACTGATAGATCATCTACACACACACTGACAGATAATCAACAGACACACACACTGACAGATAATCAACAGACACACAGACCGTCAGATAATCAATAGACACACAGAGTAAGATCATGTACAGACACACAGACAGATCATCTACAGACAAACAGACAGTCAGATCATCTACAGAAACACACAGTAAGATAATCTACAGAAACACACACTAATAGATAATCTACAGACAAACACAGTAAAACAATCTACAAACACACATACTGATAGATCATCTTCAGACAAATGAACAGTCAGATCATCGACAGACACAGTAACATCATCTACAGACACACACACTGACAGATCATCTACAGACACAAAGACAGTCAGATCATCTACAGACACACATGAAAATAATCTACAGACACATACTGATAGATCATCTACAGACACGCAGACAGTCAGATCATCAACAGACACATACTTCATCTACGGAGACACAGACAGTCAGTTCATCAACAAACACAGTAAGATCATCTACAGACACACAGACAGTCAGATCATCTACAGACACACAGACAGTCAGATCATCTACAGACACACAGACAGTCAAATCATCTACCGACACACACAGAAAGATCATCTACAGACACACAGACAGTCAGATCATCTACAGACACACAGACAGTCAAATCATCTACCGACACACACAGAAAGATCATCTACAGACACACAGACAGTCAGATCATCTACAGAAACACACAGTAACATAATCTACAGAAACACACACTGATAATCTATAGACACACACAGTAAGATCATCTACAGACACAAACACAGTAAGATAATCTACAGACACACATACTGATAGATCATCAACAAACACACTAACAGTCAGATGATCAACAGACACAGTAAGATCATCTAGAGACACACACACACTGACAGATCATCTACAGACACACAGACAGTCAGATCATCTACAGACACACACAGTAAGATCACCTACAGACACACACAGTAAAATAATCTTCAGACACATACTGATAGATCATCTACAGACACACAGACAGTCAGATCATCAACAGCCACAGTAAGATCATCTACAGACACACAGACAGTCAGATCATCTACAGACACACACACAGTAAAATCATCTACAGACACACACAGACAGATAATCTACAGACACACAGACAGTCAGATCATCTACAGAAACACACAGTAAAATAATCTACAGAAACACACAATGATAGATAATCTATAGACACACACAGTAAGATCATCTACAGACACACACAGTAAGATAATCTACAGACACACATACTGATAGATCATCTACAGACACACGAACAGTCTGATCATCAACAGACACAGTAAGATCATCTACAGACACACACACTGACAGATCATTTACAGACACACACAGTAAGATCATCTACACACAGAGACAGATCATCTACAGACACACGCTAAGTCAGATCATCTATAAACACAGACCGTCAGATCATCTACAGACACACACAGTAAGATATCTACAGACACACACTGACAGATCATATACAGACACACAGACAGTCAGATCATCTACAGACACACAGCCAGATCATCTACAGACACAAAGACAGTCAGATCATCTACAGACACACAGACAGTTAGATCATCTACAGACCACACAGTAAGATCATCTACAGGCACACACACTAATAGATAATCTACAGACACCTACAGTCAGATCATCTACAGACACACACAGAAAGACCATCTAGACACAGACAGACAGATCATCTACAGACACACAGACAGTCAGATCATCTACAGACACACACAGTCAGATCATCTCCAGATACACAGAAAGATCATCTAGACATAGACAGAGAGATCATCTACAGACACACACAGAAAGATCATCTAGACACAGATGGACAGATCATCTACAGACACACACAGAAAGATCATCCAGACACAGACAGACAGATCATCTACAGACACACTGTAAGATCATCTACAGACACACACAGACAGATCATCTACAGACACACACTAAGATCATCTACTGACAAGCAGTCATATCATCTTCAGACACACAGACAGATCATTTTTGACAGCCCTAACACACAGTAAAATCAGCTACAGACACACACAGTAAGAAGATCTACAGACACACAATCAGAGCATCTACAGACACACAGTCAGATAATTTTCAGACACACATTCAGATCATCTACAGACTCACAGTCAGACCATCTACAGAAACACAGTCAGATCATCTACAGACACACAGACAGACCATTTACACACACACACACACACACACACACACACACACACACACACACACACACACACACACACACACACACACACACACACACACACACACAATCAGATCATCTACAGACACAGACAGATCATTTACACACACACAGTCAGATCATCTACAGACACACAGACATAAAATCTACACACACATAGTCAGATCATCTACAGACACACACACACACACACACACACACACGCACACACACACACACACACACACACACAGAGAGAGAGTCAGATCCTCTACAGACACACACAGTCAGATCATCTACACACACACACACACACACACAGAGAGAGAGAGAGAGAGAGAGAGAGAGAGAGAGAGTCAGATCCTCTACAGACACACACAGTAAGATCATCTACAGACACACAGAGATCAACTACAGACTAGGGCTGTGCAAAAAATCGAATCCGATTTTCATACTCATCTCCTCAGTGAAGGCGCTCCTGTGATTAGTAGTATATCTCCAGCACGTGCGTTCAAATCATGATTGCCAGGTTTTCAAAACAAAACCTGCCCAATTGCTTCTCAAAACTAGTCCAATCGCGTTTCGTACCGGGCAACAAAAATACACGTTTTTGGCAGGGTTCCCTTGGTAATATTCACATCTTAGGGGCTAAATAACACGTTATTGGTATTCAGGTCGCTTCAACCCGCGAACATGAAAAACAACCACAAACTTGGCAACACTGCTTGGCATTTACTGCACAGAGCTGTAATTCACTGACAATCTACACAAAATAGATTTTAAAATCGCAGGCGGTTCTTTGTCAATTTTGAAAGCGATTTTGTGTAGCTTGTTGGTGGACTACGGCTCAGGAGTGCGTTTCCCAAAACCATAGTTGCTAACCTGTTAGCAACTTAGTTGGTTGGCAATGGGAAATTGCATTGCAACCAACAAAGTTGCTAACTTAGTTAGCAACTATGGTTTTGGGAAACGCACCCCTATGTAGTAAATGCCGCTCCACCTGAACCAGTGTTGCCAAGTCCGTGGTTGTTTTACATGTCCGCGGGTTGAAGTGACCCCAATACCAATAAGGTGATATTTATCCCCTAAAATGCAAATTTTAGCAAGGCAACCATGCCAAAAAATTTATATTTTAACCCCGGGATGGAATTTTTATCGGGGAACCTCCTGGAAACGCAACTGGGCTAGTTTTGGGCTAGTTTTAAGAAACAACTGGGCAGGATTTGTTGTGAAAACCTGGCAACCCTGATCTTAACGCACATGCTGGAGATATACTACTAATTACAGGAGCGTCTTTACTGATGAGATGCGCATGAAAATCGCATTCAATTTTTTGCACAGCCCTACCACAGACACATCTTTTCCTAGACACATACAGTCAGATCATCTACAGACATACACAGATCAACTACAGGCACACACATTCAGATTATCCAAACACACCCACACACACAGAGATAAGCTACAGACACACAAATATTGTCTAGATATACAGTCATCTACAGACACACACAAACAGAGTCAGATCATCTACAGACACACAGTCAGATCAAGTACAGACACACACAGTCAGATCATCTACAGACACACACAGACAGATCATCTACAGACACGCACAGTCAGATCATCTACAGACAGTCAGACGATCTACAGACACACAGATCGACTAGACACACACATCAATAGACAGATCATCTACACACACACACACACACACACACACACAAACACACACACACACACAGTCAGATCATCTAGAGACATACACAGATCATCTACAGACACCCAGAAAGATCATCTACAGACTGTGCAAGTAATCAAAAAACGTTTAACTTTTGGCCTTCAATGATTATGAAAATACAATAATCGAAATTAAATAATTTAGGGTGCCCCAATCCGCCCCCTTTTACAGTATTGCGTTTTCGTTCCTCCATAAAAGTCAAATTTCCTGTGCAAATCAGTAAAATCATGTAACATAATATTTGCAAAATAGGACGTGCTTGATTAATCAAAGTATATTTATTCATGTTTTTAAAAGAGTGAAAGAGAACTTGCACTACTCCTCAGTAAGAGATATGTCCTCAGAGACGGAACGGCACACAGACATGTAAAGTCATCTTTTAGCTCAAGGTGCACACCTAAACGGTCAAACTGGATTTTTGTAGCATTAAGAAACAAAAAGTTTAATTATTACAGTGAAGACTATGCTGATTTATTTTACAGTTGATTATTAATTTCAGTAGTAGGCTGCAAATTGCATTAAAAAAAAACATTGAAGCACAGTTTGTCAAATTTGTATCTTATTATTCTACTGTATCTGTCCATTGCTTTATTATTATTTTCAATAATTTTGAGGACTTTTTGTTTGTTTGAAATTCCGTTTGTCTCTATAATGTTCATGTCATAGCAATATTATTTACAGAAATACATATTTGATTGTAACGATAAAACCTCGCAGGCCGGGGGGTACTCCCGAGACTGCGCTCTACCCCCCCCCCCCTTCCCTCCGGGGGGGCCGCTCACGGGGACCTGCGGGAACCTGGGGGTAGGACAGACGAGGCGAGAGAAAAGGAGATGGAAGGAGGAGCGACAGAGACGAGAGAGGGGAGAGAGGAAAAAAAAAAAAAAAAAAAATTCCGGTTCCCAGACGCACCGCTGCTCGGCCCTCCACCAGCTGGGTGATCTCCTCCGCGGTGCCTGGCGGTGGCACTGGACGGCCCTCGGCGGACGGCACGACACTCCTCCGCCGCCCGGTGGACGGCGACGGCTCCTCCGGTTTTGGGCAGCCGGCAGGAGTCCCCCGTTCCCTGCTCCTCCCCGTTCCGGCGGATGGCAGCAGGCTCCGGCCACCTGGCGAACGGCGCCGACTCCTCCGCTCCCTCACGGACGGCAGCCGTCTCTCCACATCGTGGGCGGCCGGTAGCGAGCTCGCCCGTCCCCGGCAACTCGCTCCAGCCCACCGCCTCGAGCGTCCATGGCGGCACACTCCTCGCCAGCTCGTTGGCACCGCGGATTCACCACAGCGGCGAGGGATCTTCAGCAGCGCGTCCCTCCTTCTCCCGGGCTTCGGCACCACTGTAACGATAAACAACCTTCATATTCATCCGGAAGAAGGAGGCGGGAACCGGCGGACAATCAAAAACATTTTAATAACAAAATAAACACAAAACAGCGCACCAGCCCCTCACGGACGACTGGTGCGCATAAAATAAAAACCAAAACACAACTAAAAGCCCAGGCCTGGTCCTCTCTCGTCCTTCACTGTCGTCGCTCCAGTTTTATATCCTTTCATCTCCTCCATGGGCCTCGAGACCGGTGGGACGAACAGGTGTAGTTCATCTCCAATCACTCCCCCGGCCTCGCTCCCATGTCCCTCGGCCCCGCCCCACTCTTCACATTGATATTTATTAATATCTTAAATAAATCACTCATATAAAGTTTTGGTCAAATGGCCCCCTCATAATCGTGTTAAATAATCGTGATTACAATATTGACCAAAATAATCGTGATTATGATTTTTGCCATAATCGACCAGCCCTAAGAGACACACACACACACACACACAGAGATCATCTACAGACACACATATTGATAGATCATCTAAAGACACACAGACAGCCAGATCATCTACAGACACACACACTGATAGATGATCTACAGAAACACACAGTAAGAAAATCTACAGACACAGACCGATAGATCATCTACAGACACACACAATAAGATGATCTACAGAAACACATACTGATAGATCATCTACAGACACACAGACAGTCAGATCATCAACAGACACAGTAAGATCATCTACAGACACACATACTGAAAGATCATTTACAGACACACAGACAGTCATATCATCTACAGACACACACACACACACACACACACACAGTAAGATCATCTACAGACACACAGACAGTCAGATCATCCACAGACACATACTGATAGATCATCTACAGAAACACACAGTAAAATAATCTACAGACACACACTGATAGATCATCTACAGGCACACACAGTAAGATCATGTACAGACACACACAGTAAAATAATTTACATACACATACTGATAGATCATCTACACACACACTGACAGATAATCAACAGACACACACACTGACAGATAATCAACAGACACACAGACCGTCAGATAATCAATAGACACACAGAGTAAGATCATGTACAGACACACAGACAGATCATCTACAGACAAACAGACAGTCAGATCATCTACAGAAACACACAGTAAGATAATCTACAGAAACACACACTAATAGATAATCTACAGACAAACACAGTAAAATAATCTACAGACACACATACTGATAGATCATCTTCAGACAAATGAACAGTCAGATCATCGACAGACACAGTAACATCATCTACAGACACACACACTGACAGATCATCTACAGACACACAGACAGTCAGATCATCTACAGACACACACAGTAAGATCATCTACAGACACACAGTAAAATAATCTACAGACACATACTGATAGATCATCTACAGACACACAGACAGTCAGATCATCAACAGACACATACTTCATCTACGGAGACACAGACAGTCAGTTCATCAACAAACACAGTAAGATCATCTACAGACACACAGACAGTCAGATCATCTACAGACACACAGACAGTCAGATCATCTACAGACACACAGACAGTCAAATCATCTACCGACACACACAGAAAGATCATCTACAGACACACAGACAGTCAGATCATCTACAGAAACACACAGTAACATAATCTACAGAAACACACACTGATAATCTATAGACACACACAGTAAGATCATCTACAGACACAAACACAGTAAGATAATCTACAGACACACATACTGATAGATCATCAACAAACACACTAACAGTCAGATGATCAACAGACACAGTAAGATCATCTAGAGACACACACACACTGACAGATCATCTACAGACACACAGACAGTCAGATCATCTACAGACACACACAGTAAGATCACCTACAGACACACACAGTAAAATAATCTTCAGACACATACTGATAGATCATCTACAGACACACAGACAGTCAGATCATCAACAGCCACAGTAAGATCATCTACAGACACACAGACAGTCAGATCATCTACAGACACACACACAGTAAAATCATCTACAGACACACACAGACAGATAATCTACAGACACACAGACAGTCAGATCATCTACAGAAACACACAGTAAAATAATCTACAGAAACACACAATGATAGATAATCTATAGACACACACAGTAAGATCATCTACGGACACACACAGTAAGATAATCTACAGACACACATACTGATAGATCATCTACAGACACACGAACAGTCTGATCATCAACAGACACAGTAAGATCATCTACAGACACACACACTGACAGATCATTTACAGACACACACAGTAAGATCATCTACACACAGAGACAGATCATCTACAGACACACGCTCAGTCAGATCATCTATAAACACAGACCGTCAGATCATCTACAGACACACACAGTAAGATATCTACAGACACACACTGACAGATCATATACAGACACACAGACAGTCAGATCATCTACAGACACACAGCCAGATCATCTACAGACACAAAGACAGTCAGATCATCTACAGACACACAGACAGTTAGATCATCTACAGACCACACAGTAAGATCATCTACAGGCACACACACTAATAGATAATCTACAGACACCTACAGTCAGATCATCTACAGACACACACAGAAAGATCATCTAGACACAGACAGACAGATCATCTACAGACACACAGACAGTCAGATCATCTACAGACACACAGACAGTCAGATCATCTACAGACACACACAGTCAGATCATCTCCAGATACACAGAAAGATCATCTAGACATAGACAGAGAGATCATCTACAGACACACACAGAAAGATCATCTAGACACAGATGGACAGATCATCTACAGACACACACAGAAAGATCATCCAGACACAGACAGACAGATCATCTACAGACACACTGTAAGATCATCTACAGACACACACAGACAGATCATCTACAGACACACACTAAGATCATCTACTGACAAGCAGTCATATCATCTTCAGACACACAGACAGATCATTTTTGACAGCCCTAACACACAGTAAAATCAGCTACAGACACACACAGTAAGAAGATCTACAGACACACAATCAGAGCATCTACAGACACACAGTCAGATAATTTTCAGACACACATTCAGATCATCTACAGACTCACAGTCAGACCATCTACAGAAACACAGTCAGATCATCTACAGACACACAGACAGACCATTTACACACACACACACACACACACACACACACACACACACAATCAGATCATCTACAGACACAGACAGATCATCTACAGACACACAGACATAAAATCTACACACACATAGTCAGATCATCTACAGACACACACACACACACGCACGCACGCACGCACGCACACACACACACACACACACACACACAGTCAGATCATCTACAGACACACACACACACACACACACACACACACACACACACAGTCAGATCATCTACAGACACACAATCAGATCATCTACAGATACACACAGACAGATCATTTACACATACACAAAGTCAGATCATCTACAGATACACATCAACATTGTGACCAGTTGACTGTAAATGATCTCTTATATGTTCTCAATACCTCAGTATCTGCAGCTGACAGTTTGGATTCTTCAGTCCATCAGAAATAAACTTTACACCAGAGTCCTGCAGGGGATTGTTACTAAGATCCAGCTCTCTCAGGACACAGTTTGAGGGTTGTAGAGCTGAAGACAATCTCTCACAACACTGAGCAGTGAGATCACAGCCAGCAAGACTGAAAGAGACACACAGTCATATCATCTACATACACACAGTCAGATCATCTACACACACACACACACACACACACACACACACAGTCAGATCATCTACAGACACATATCAACATTGTGACCAGTTGACTGTAAATGATCTCTTATATGTTCTTAATACCTCAGTATCTGCAGCTGACAGTTTGGACTCTTCAGTCCATCAGAAATAAACTTTACACCTGAATCCTGCAGGGGATTGTTACTCAGATCCAGCTCTCTCAGGACACAGTTTGAGGATTGAAGAGCTGAAGACACAATATCACAATTCTTCTCTGAGAGATCACAGCCAGAAAATCTAGAAGAGATTAAATACAATATAAGAAAAAACAAAACAATAAAGACATTTACAGAGTGTTGCCAGTTTTCTGTCCTCAGGGAATGGAGGATGACATAATCTGAACACTAAATCAAAATATGATGTTTTATAATCTTTCAGATTGATTCATATCTGAGATCAGATGAGCTCCTGACTGTTTATTAAACTAATGAATAATTAACATTCTGGTAAATGTAGCAATGTTTTCTGGAGGTATAAAAAGTTTATTAAAAGTATTGATAATCTCTCCAGACAGCTGTGCATTTATTGCAGTTTTACTTTTTTTTTTTTTTACTGGTTTAAATCCTACTGCTGTATTGTTAATTTTATAAATATTTGTAGTTTCACTTTATTTGGTGCTTCAGTTGCATTAGTTTGAGTCAGTGGTGTTCACGGGAACAGTAACTTGCTTTGCTTTATTTTGCTTTATTAACTTTAATCAACGTCACAGCCATTCGAGATCAAACAAGACGTGTTGAAGAAATGCTTGATATATAGTTTAAGCTTCACAGTAAGAGACAAAGATGAATTCACTGAGTCACGTATGTGGAAATCAAATCCTTTAAAATTTGGTTAATTAAATAAAAAAAAGACCTGTATGTGTTACAAACACGCCAGGTTCCACCTCCACGCAATCACTACGCACGCCCTCACCGGAATACTAAGCACATCCACCTGATCCTCATCACCACTCAATCACCTCAGCACCATAAATACCACACACACGCACTCAATCAGCGTCCAGTCTCGTTCGCGACAAGGTCTTACCTGTATGCTAACTCTTAAGGACTAACTCTTCTTCTACTTACCTCTCTCCAGCGATTCTCCGAAGATCCAGATCCCCAGTGTGCGTGTGTGTGGTTCACCTTCCTCCTCTGACGTTTTCACCCAGCCTGCACGGATCCATCCCTCACTCCACCCTACACTACCTGCTCCTCTGATTGTGTCTGTTCAATAAACCATTCTGTTTGTTCCTCCTCAGCCTCCCGAGTGATCCGTAACAGAAGACCGGACCAACACCACCAGGCACAAGCATGAGCCTCACGGACCCCTTTCAAGATCTGGTTAATGCACTCCGAAGGACACTCACGGCTACAACTGCATCCCCAACACCAGCGAGCATTTCCGTCAACGATACCAGCACTTCCTCACCTTCCGTTCACGCCAGTCCCATGGCCCGGCCAGCGCCCTACTCTGGTGCGGCGGAGGAATGCAGCGGTTTCCTCCTACAATGCTCGCTGGTCCTGGAGATGCAATCACACTTGTACTCCACTGAGAGATCTAAGGTAGCCTTTGTAATTTCTCAACTGCAAGGTAAAGCACTACTATGGGCAGATTCAATATGGACTCAAAATAACCCAGTTATCCGGTCTTATTTCAGCTTCATCGACCATTTCCGTGAAGTTTTCGGCAGACCAGCTTGGGACTCTTCCATTGGTGAGAAGCTGTATAATCTCAAACAGGGGAAAATGTCTGTCAATGAATATGCCCTTCAGTTTAGGATTCTAGCGGCCTCCAGTGGATGGAACGAACTGGCTTCACTGACCACCTACCGTCAGGGATTGGAACCTCGAGTTGCATCTCGCTGCATACGAGGACACCATCAGGCTAGAACGATTCATCCAGCTGTCCATCCGCTTAGCCACTCGTATGCAGTCGTGCCTCGAAGAGCACCAGAGCCAGGCGTATTCCTCTACGCCACTCTGCCGACCAGAGGCCATCAGCTCCCCAGAACCAGCCAGTGAACCCATGCTACTAGACTCCTATTGTCTCTCTATGGCTGAACGACAAAGACGGCTGGCCCAGAATCTGTGCCTCTACTGTGCAGCCCTGGGGCATGCCATCGCTGTATGCCGCTTCCGTCCTCCTCGTCCCATGGTGAGTGCCATTCTCCCATCAAGATACCAAATGAAACCACTCACCACTGTTGTGACACTTACTGCCGCTGACATATCTCTTTCAGTTTCCGCCTTCCTCGATTCTGGGCGCCCTCTGCCGTCAGCTCAAGCTCGCTACCACGGTAAGGCCGTCAGCCTACCAAGTCCACACTATCACCGGCAAGCTGTTAAACAGGAGATGTGTGCGTCATAGTGTGGGTCCCATATCCCTCCAAACCGGACTACTCCATTATGAGGAAATCCATCTGCTGGTTCTGGAGGAATCCATTGCTGACGTGATTCTAGGGCACCCGTGGTTAGAGCAGCACAACCCCGTAATCTCCTGGAAGACGGGCGAAGTCCTGAAGTGGGGCGACGCCTGTTTCAAGAGCTGCATCTCAGGTTGTCCAGTTCCAGCCACACCTTCCCCTGAACCTCTTCCAGTCTGTTCCACATCAATAGAGAGCCCAGTGGAAAACCAATCCATCGCCATCCCTCACTGCTACGCCCCCTTCAGTGATGTCTTCTGCCCCAAACGGGCCCCCAAGCTGCCTCCACACCGGCCATGGGACTGTGCAATCGATCTGCTGCCCTGTGAACCAGTGCCTAAAGGAAGGATACACCACCCATCCATTCCTGAGGAGAAGGCCATGGAGGAGTACATCAAGGAGGCACTGGCTCAGGGTTATATTTGTCCATCGACCTCCCCTGCTGCTTCGAGTTTCTTCTTTGTGGAGAAAAAGGACAGAGGTTTAAGACCATGCATTGATTATCAGGCTCTCAACAATATAACAGTGAAGTTTAGGTACCCACTTCTCCTCGTCCCAGCTGCCTTGGTTCATTTCCGTGGTGCCACTGTGTTCACCAAGTTGGACCTCCGCAGTGCCTCCAACCTCATCCGGATACGAGAGGGGGACGAGTGGAAGACCGCCTTCATAACCACTACAGGCCACTATGAATACTGCGTGATGCCGTATGGACTTGTTAACGCCCCCTCCGTATTCCAGGACTTCATCCACGAGGTGCTCCGGGAGTTCCTCCACAAGTTCGTCCTAGTCTACATTGATGATATCCTCATCTACTCCCGGAGCCTGGCAGAACATCAACGCCACGTTGTGGAGGTCCTGCAACGCCTGAGGGCCTACCAACTGTATCCCAAGGCCAAAAAGTGCTCTTTCCATCAGCCCTCAGTGCAGTTCCTTGGATACAACATCAGCAGCAGTGGCATCCGGATGGATAAGGGGAAGGTAAACGCCGTCAGAGATTGGCCCACTCCAACCACCATCAAGGAGTTACAGCGGTTCCTTGGCTTTGCCAACTTCTACAGATGGTTTATACAAAACTTTAGTACCATCACCAGCCCTCTCACCAGTCTCCTCCGTAACAAACCCAAATCTCTCTCCTGGACTCCTGCCACCACAGAGGCCTTCCACATCCTTAAGGAGACCTTTACGACCGCCCCACTCCTGGTCCATCTCGATCCCGACCGACCCTTCGTCGTGGAAGTCGACGCCTCGACCACCGGAGTGGGAGCGGTCCTTTCTCAGCAGCAGGGGAATCCCAGTCGCCACCACTCATGCGCCGCCTTCTCCCGGAAACTCAACCCGGCGGAGGTCAACTATGATATCGGCAATCGGGAACTGTTGGCCATCAAACTGGCCTTGGAAGAATGGAGGCATTGGTTGGAGGGAGCCAAACACCCCTTTCTGGTCCTAACAGATCATAAGAACTTAGAGTATCTTCGAGTGGCCAAAAGATTAAATCCGAGACAAGCCCGCTGGGCTTTATTCTTCACCCGCTTCCATTTCACCATCTCATACCGCCCAGGGGTGAAAAATGTGAAGGCTGACACCCTCTCCAGGTGCTACGCCACCCGAAGAGAATCCCGAAACTCCGGAAACCATTCTTCCAGAAAGAGTCATCGTCTCTCCTATTACCTGGTCTGCTGAGACCCTTTCTCCTACCGAGCCTACCACCAACACCCCGCCGGGTTGCCCACCGGAACTTCAGTATATTCCCAGGACACGGCGCACTCCACTCATACACTCCGCTCACACATCGCTTGGCACTGGTCACCCGGGGGTCAATGAAATCCTCTCGTTGCTGAAGGAATGCTTCTGGTGGCCCAACATGGCCTCGGATGTCAGGAGGTACGTGAATGGATGTACAAGCGGCGCCATATCCAAAAGCCCTCGCCATCTTCCATCAGGCAAGCTCCATCCTCTGCCCGTTCCCAATCGCCGTGGTCACACCTAGGGATGGACTTCATAACCGATCTTCCTCCTTCAGATAACAATACCTGCATTCTTGTCATAGTGGATAGATTTTCTAAATCCTGTCGTCTTCTTCCTTTGAAGGGTCTGCCCACGGCCATGGAAACAGCTGAACTGTTATTTAATCATGTCTTCAGGTACTTTGGCATCCCAGAGGATATCGTCTCGGACCGAGGCCCCCAGTTCATCTCCCGGGTATGGAAGGCTTTCCACTCACTCCTAGGTGTGGCCATCAGCCTGGCCTCCGGGTACCATCCCCAGTCAAACGGGCAGATGGAGAGGAAGGTTCAGGAGATTGGACGCATCCACCAGAACTCCTGGAACCAGTTCCTTGGGTGGGCCAAGTAAGCACAAAACTCCCTTCGTCAACCTACCACCGGACTCACTCCATTCCAGTGCGTACTCGGCTAACAACCACCTCTATTCCTCTGGTCAGGTGAACCCTCGGATGTCCCCGCCATCGACTACTGGTTCCGGGAGAGCGAGAGGGTCTGGGACGCGGCACACCACCAACTCCAGCGGGCTTTACGCAGACGTAGAACAACAGCCGACCTTCGCCGATCAGAGGCCCCAACGTACCAACCCGGTCAGAAGGTCTGGCTGTCCACCCGGGACATCCGCCTGCATCTGCCCTGCCGCAAGCTAAGTCCCAGATTCATTGGCCCATTCACCATCATCGAGCAGATCAATCCGGTCACCTACAAACTCCAGTTACCCCCTGAATACCGGATTCACCCCACATTGAATTTAAATAGTTCACTCTTTACAGCAGATTAAGTTCACAAACAACTGACAGTTTTGACCTTAATATGATTTTCAGTTACAATAATTAATCCTAAATTTCAATATTAATAAATTACTTTTAATAGCATCAGACCTGCACGTGCGCGCTAATAAGATCTCCTGCTTCTTACTTGTGAATTCAGTTCACTGGAGACTCTCACTAAATGGTTCATTTGAATCATTGAGTTGTTGACTCTAGAACAGCGGCAATCGGATAATTCAAATTCGTAAACAAATCGTTTGGTGCGATTTGCGATCCGATTTAAAAGTTTCATTGATAAGACACGGTTCTTTCATTAATCAGACACTACCTCTGCATGAGGACTAATGATATGTTTTATGAAATGTAGTGAAAGATTATTTGTTTTTAATTAACTTTGGTTGAATGTATTTGCAATCAACTGTAGGCAACTGTACTTTGTTCACAATAGTGTGAAACAACTGGCCCATATAATCAGCCTCTTATATCAACATCAGGTCAATGAATGGGCTCTCCATGGGAGAGATCCTTTCAAGTCATCAAAAGGATACACTATCATTAGCTCTCCGTGGGGTGTTTATTGTATTGTTTGTAGCACATTTGTTAACAGGTATAAAGGTCTGTTCTCACAGACAGTACTTTGGGTTAAGACTGTTTGAAGGATGACATGCTAACATAACTGCTACACTGCTACCTTTAATAAATTCTTCTCCCCACAAGAACTTTGGTCAAGCTTACTTATTTTATGTATTAGAGTAATCTAGTACATTGGCGAGCCACCCAAACTACTGCTCAGTCAAATACAGCAAAATCTAACAATTTGGCGAGCCAACCAGGAAAGACTGACAAGAAGAAAACTAACTGCAACAAGAAGTGAACAAAAGAGTTTTGGAGATTCTACAGTTTTTGTGCTGAAGATCAACAGACAGCTTCTGGAACATAAGTTATTTGAATCAGCTTGATCCTGTCTCAAAGATTCTAATTTGGTGAGTGAAACTATCAGCTCTCCAAAAGACTTAAGTGAGCAGATCATTTGATGTATGTAGTGTAACCATAAGAACCAGTGTAGCACTGTTTAAGAATTTTTGGTTTAGGCCTTTCTCTTGAGTCTGTAGGAACCTTTTAAATGATTAAGTTAATTGTCATGAGACTGTAGGAGCTATAGAAAAAGTGTCTATAGCTTGGTCCAGTCCTCTTGAGTCTGTAAGAATCATTTAAGAAATAGGTTTAGTTAATTCTCATCAGACTGTAGGAGCCATAGATGTGTAATTATAGGCTTAGTCCTGTCCTCTGGAGTCTGTAGGAATTGTTTAAGAAACAATTTAGTCCGTTCATCAAGAGACTGTAGAAGCAGAGGCTTGGTCCGTTCTCTTTTTGTTTGTAGGAATTGTGTAAAAAAACTATTTAGTCCATTTCTCCAGAGACTGTAGGAGCCATAGATAGAGTTGGGACTGATGTTGCTGCAAAAATTGGGAATTCTTGACTGGGTGCTAATTCAGTATGTAACCCCCTAGAGTTTAACACTGTTTCAATCTGTTTAGTTGTATGCAGTACCGTAGTTTCCCTGTAGGGGCCGCTATACAAATGAGTAGACTGAGAAGAAAATATAGAGAGAAGAAGACTGTTGAATAGCTTATGAGCATGAGGTGATCAAGCGCTGCTTTTGAATTACTGAAAAAGAGTGTATTTTTCTGAACAAAAAGAGTTTAAACTTTCCATAAGTCTTGTGAAGTATGTTCGTGAGTCCAAAAGGAATTCCATTTGATTCTAGTGAGAATTTTCTGCGAACTCTGGTGAGTTTCTGTGTTTAAAGAAATGTTTAGTTGATGTGCTTTAACTGATTAATGATCAGAATTGTATATATGTTATACTAAATAGAAAAAAAAAACAGTCAGAGTTAAAATGTGATGTTTATTGAAAGTCAAAAGGTTTTTTGTATTTGAATTCACATTATACAAATGGAGATAGGGGAAACTGATAGATTTGATTCTTGATGCATTTATTTTATGATGTTTCCTGTACACATATGGAGGACAAATAATGTATTTATACATGAAAGTGTATTTTGAAGTTGCAGATGATAAATCTGTGGGTTGAGTAGACTTATTTGTGCTTAATTAGTATGCTCACGTGTACTGACGTTAATCTCACGTGTACTGATGTTAATTAGCTGAGCTAACACGTGTATAAACATGTGAGTGTGCTGTTGCAATCTCGTAAGGAGTTTATTGAATGAGAAAAGAAGAGAAAACATATTTGAATTTTTGAGAGATGTTAACTGTGAACTGTAAATTGTGTTTTGTGTAGACTGTTTTTTTTTGTTGCCTGATTCGATCCTGTGAAAAGATCTGTGAAGTGAGCCAAGGCGAGCCAGTCCCGTGATTTAGAGAAGGCCCTACTGCATTCCACTTGACGTCCAACCCGGACCAGTTTGCATCGTGGGATTCTGTGAAATTACAGCTAAGCTGTTGCTTTATACACACACTACCCAGGTAGTAGTAGAAAAAGGCCTTAAACATAATTAACTTTACACACACACTCATTTTCCAAGGAACGAGGAGAACTTTGGACATTTTATTTTATTATTTTTTATTTTTCCTTTTATTCTCAGACTTTGTGTACACAACCTGGACTAAATACTGCTTTTCCCCTTTTCAGAGTGTTGTGATGAGTCCTCAATATATTTTTTGTATTTAATTTGTTTTATGTACAATAAATGTGCTGGCTGTTGCTGATTTACACTATTTGGTCTAACTTAATTTCTATCCTCCCAAGAGTCGAACCTAGTCCTAAATATTCAGTGATACAACCCTTATGGTATTTGGTTGACTTTATCAAGTGTTACATAACCTTTTTGTGGCGAGCCAGCCAGGAGGATTTATTTAAAATAGCCGGTTACAAGCACATTTTGAGAGTGGTGAAGTTCTAAACTTTAGTCTCTGAAGAATTTTTTTTTTGATTGAGCACAATGAGTATGTCAGACATCGAAAAGTGTTACAATGTGAAAGCACGGCATTCATTATGTGTATTAGGCATTACTGATAATGACACAGATGACGACATTATTGCAACTTTTGAGAATTATGGGGTTATTGTGAAAGTAGTGAGAGTAGCCCCCCCTACTAAGCAGACAGGACAGCCCATCATTATAGTTGAGTTTGATGCACACACTCCTGTCACACTTCTTGAGCCTAATTTCCCCCTAGAAATTAAGAGTGTGCGAAACCCAGCAGTTGCATGGTATGCAGATAACATCAAAGTGCTAGCACAGCCATCAGCTCCGCCCCATGCCCAAGCACAAAGGTTATCCTTTGAGTCAAGTGATGACAGTGATTATGTTGTTCCCGAAGAGGTCTCTTCTGACAACAGTGACTTTATTCCAAAGAGGTACATAAAAAGACAACCACTTAAGAAGCCAAAGTCAATGTCACGTGTCCCTATCTCAGACAGCCAGCCTGATCCTGCTGTGAGGAAAAAAACACCAAAACCTGCCTTTAACACACTTACCAATGACGACCTAAACCCTCCTGAGATTCAGCGCATTGTAGTCGAGCACGTCATCAAAAATGATGCTTTTTCTGCCCAGACACACTCCAAATGGCTGCGTTCCTTCTCAGGAAAAGTACCAAAGCCCCCAGGTGAAGCTGATTTTGATACCTGGTGTCTTCATGTTGACCTTCTGTTGCAGGATTCTCTTCCAATAGATATCCAGCGAAGGAAAATCTTAGAAAGCCTCTTGCCACCTGCTTCTGATGTGGTTAAACAGCTTGGTTCTACAGCTCCTCCTAGAGACTACGTGAAACTCCTAGACTCTGCATATGGCTTAGTTGAAGATGGTGATGAGATCTTCGCCCGTTTCCTGAACACCGACCAAGATCCTGGTGAGAAACCATCTGATTACTTACAAAGTTTACAAAAACTGCTCAGTACTGCGGTTAGGAGAAATGGTCTAAAGCAGGCATCTGCGGATCGTCAGTTGCTGAAACAATTTCAGCGTGGCTGCTGGGATCACTCGTTAATACTTACCCTTCAGCTGGAAGCCAAAGCCAAGACACCACCTGACTTTGCAGAGCTTTTGCTGCTGCTCAGGACTGAGGAGGACAGACGTGCAGCAAAACTGGACAGGATGCAACGACACTTGGGCAGTTCAAAACACAAAGCTGCAATTCACAAACAATCTGTTGTTGACATGTCTCCTTACAGTGATTCAAGTGTGTTGCAGACCTACATTTCGGAAACAGAGGCTTTGAGAAAACAGGTGGCTGATCTCCAGATGCAGCTTAGATCCTCCAAATCTGAAAAAAAGAAGAAAACCGAGTCCAAATTGACAGAATACCCAAACACAGTGGCACCTAAAGTGGAGATGCAAGCTCAACAGGTAACAGCTAAATCACCAAAACCCTGGTTTTGTTTCAGATGCGGCGAAGATGGCCACATAGCCAGACTATGTGAAGGCTCCATTAACAAAGCCCTAGTAGACCAGAAATACAAAGAGCTTAAAGTCAAACAGGATGATTGGACAAAGAGAAACGGGATGCCTTTAAACCGGGTCGGGTTTCAGTAATGGGACATACTGGGGCCCTTTGCAGAAACAATCGTCCCAATGGATTAAATGAGGAAAGAAAAGAGAGTCAAGCTCATTCCAGTCTTCTAGGAAATGACAGTGAGTTAAATCCTAGTATTGTAGGTCCCAGATGCACTGCTGAAATTGTCATTGAAGGAAAGCCCTGTATCTCCCTTCTCGATTCAGGATCACAGGTGACAACTGTGTCCAAGTCTTTCTATGACACTCACTTGTCATCCCATCCGATCCTCTCCATGAACAATCTCATTGAAGTCAAAGGAGCTGGAGGGCAGACTGTGCCCTATTTGGGGTAGGGCACAGTCCTGGAGAAACCGAATTGCAGAAAAGCTCAATTCCATTACTGAGGTTTTTGCTTTGAATGATCTTGACTACGGACACACCACGGCAGTTAAGCACAGGATTCGCCTTTCTGACCTAACCCCTTTTAAACAAAGGGTAAGGCCCATCCACCCTTCTGATTATGAGGCTGTCAGACTTCACCTTCAGGAACTCAAGGACGCTAACATCATCCGGGAGTCTGAAAGTCCATTCGCTTCTCCCATAGTGGTCGTGAAGAAGAAAAATGGTTCTATTCGGCTCTGCGTAGACTACAGAAAGCTAAACAATCAGACAATAAAAGACGCCTATGCACTGCCAAACATTGAAGAACCTTTCTCCGCCCTAACAGGATCTAAATGGTTTTCTGTTATGGACTTGAAATCAGGGTACTATCAAGTTGAAGTTGAGGAAGAGGACAAATATAAGACCGCGTTTGTGACACCCATGGGATTCTGGGAGTTCAACAGGATGCCACAGGAGGTGACGAATGCACCTAGCTCCTTTCAGCCTGTTATGGAGAAATGTGTCGGCAGCTTGCATCTGAAGGAAGTCCTTGTCTTTCTTGATGATTTAATCGTTTTTTCAAGTAGTCTAGAGGAACATGAGGAATGCCTTATGAAAGTCTTAAACCAATTGAAAGAGTTTGGTCTAAAGCTGTCCCCCGACAAATGTCGTTTCTTCATGAAGTCAGTGAAGTACCTTGGACATATTGTTTCCGAAAACGGCGTGGAGACTGACCCCGATAAAATCTCAGCACTTACCACCTGGCCGAAACCCACTAACATCAGTGAGTTAAAATCCTTCTTAGGGTTCACTGGATATTATCGGAGATTTGTCAAGGACTACTCCAAGATCGCAAAGCCTTTAAATGCACTGACAGCTGGTTACTGTCCACCCAGAAAGAAAAAAGAGTCCAAACCTCTCTCCAGTGCTGACTTCAGGAAGCCTTTTGGCAGTAGATGGACATCTGAGTGTGATGTTTCCTTTCAGACATTGATTGAAAAGCTCACCACTGCCCCAGTGTTGGGGTTCGCAAACCCAAAGTTGTCATATATTCTCCACACGGATGCCAGTCTGCACGGCCTGGGTGCTGCCTTGTATCAAAACCAAGAGGGCCATCTCAGGGTTATTGCATTTGCCAGCAGAGGGTTATCAAATTGTGAAAGACGTTACCCCACCCACAAGCTAGAATTTTTAGCCTTGAAGTGGGCGATAACAGATAAATTCTATGATTACCTATATGGAGCAGAGTTCGTTGTCCTGACAGACAATAACCCGCTGACATATATATTGACATCAGCCAAGCTCGACGCTGCTGGACACCGTTGGCTTGCATCCTTATCAAATTTCAATTTCAGTCTTCAGTACCGAGCCGGAAGGAAAAATCAAGATGCCGACGGTCTGTCCCGGCGACCTCACCCTCAACCAGAAGTGGATTTCAGTTCCAAGACTGAGGATGAACGGATTTATAAATTAATTTCTCAGTTCATGAAGGAAGGAAATGGAACTTCATTCCCTAATGAGGCAGTAAAAGCCATATGTCAGAAGCACCAGTTACATGAGCTGGAGGAGGCAGAAAAAGAGGAAAGTTCTTTACCTGCTGCTTTGGGATGTTTGGCCATGAATGCTGATGCCATTCCAGCAGAGTTCTTACAGGCCGATCTACTCCCTGGATCAAGCACTCTCCCCAGAATGTCATCGGAAGAGTGGGTTGCTGAACAGTCAAAGGACCCCACAATAAGTAGGGTGAGAGAACTCTTGAATACCGGAAAGAGACTCCCTTATCGTGTCAGATGTCATGAACCTCGAGAAGTTCAGCTGATGCTCAGGGTGATGGATCAATTCACATTCATAGATGGAGTACTGTACAGAAAACGGATGAACCAAGGGAATTCATCCTATCAGCTTGTTCTTCCTCAGAAGTTCAGAGAGATTGCATTAGAAGCCCTGCATGACTCAGTAGGTCATATGGGAGAGGGAACGGACATTAGATCTTGTCCGCACACGTTTTTACTGGCCAAGGATGTACTCCGATGTTGAACGCAAAGTACATACCTGTGAGAGGTGCATCAGGAGGAAGGCCAGAGCCGAAAGAGCATTCCCCTTAGTCAATATAGAAACCAGCAGGCCTCTGGAACTTGTCTGTATGGACTATCTCTCTCTCGAGCCAGATGGACGTGGTACAAAGAACATCCTAGTTATCACAGACCATTTTACTAAATATGCTGTGGCAGTTCCAACAGCCGATCAGAGAGCAAAAACCGTTGCCAAAACTCTGTGGAATAACTTCTTTGTGCACTACGGGATTCCAGAGCGTTTGCACAGCGACCAAGGTCGTGATTTTGAGTCTGCTGTGATTAAGGACCTTTGTCTCTTGCTGGGGATAAAGAAGACTCGAACAACTCCCTACCACCCACTCGGGAATCCCGTAGAACGTTTTAACCGCACGCTCCTTCAAATGCTGGGAACTCTCCAAGAGGAAGACAAAGTGAGATGGCGGGACCACGTTCAACCGCTGGTACATGCCTATAATTGTACCAAGAACGATACAACTGGGTTCTCTCCGTATCAGTTAATGTTTGGGAGACAGGCAAGCCTCCCAATAGACGTGGCTTTTGGTATCAAACCAGAAGGGGAGAAGAAAGTTACCCACACAGAGTACGTCAAAAGGTTGCAAGAGAGTTTGCAAGAGAGTTACAAGATTGCTGTTGAACACAGTGAGAAGACAGCTCTTCGTAACAAACAAAGGTACGATCTGAGAGTGAGAGAGTCTACCCTGCATGTTGGGGACCGTGTCCTTGTCAAAAATGTGGGAATAAGAGGTAAACATAAGCTAGCGGATCGATGGAGCAACACAATCTATCAAGTGGTCAAACAGATAAATGAATCTCCTGTTTATGTATTGAAGCCTCTTAAGACAAATGGTCCAGAGAAAACTCTTCATCGAGATTTGCTTTTGCCCTGTGGATTCTTGACTTCCACCAATTCCACTGATGAAAGTGACAAGGAGGAGAGAAAGGAGAAGATCTCTTGTCCCAGGGAAACCTTTTTAGTGAATGAATGTCTTAACCCAGATGTTATTCAAGAACCTGTCACTGACCATGGAGCAGAGGTAGATTATTATTATTTCCCTCAAACCACACAAGACACATATCCTACCGTAACCATTATCAGAGAAGTGCCTTACAACAAACCCATGATTGAGAATGCAAGTGGGACCACATTGGATCCTAATGCAAGGCCATTTGAACCTTCTGGTAGTAAGGAGGATGTGCTCTTACCTGGAGAAACCCTGACAGAGGAAATCTTACCTGGAAAGTCCTTGGAAGTGATGATGAATAACTCACCTGTCAAGGAACTGGATTCAAAGTCCATGGATCGCAGTGATGATGAGTCCGATCAGGAGTTGCTTGTTAATGACACTGAACCTGTAGAGAAAAAGAATGAAGCAAGAGAAAATAAACAAAACAACAGCGAAACTGTGAATGAGGATTGTGATGTAGGAAATGAAGAAATACCTGTTCAAGAGATGCCAGAGCTCAGACGTTCTACACGACATAGGGAACAACCTGATAGACTGAACTATAAGTCATTAGGAAACCCTTTAGTATTAGTTATGCATTCCCTATTTGAAGGTCTAAACCAAGCTTTCACACAAGCTCTTGAAGCTGATACTTTCCCTCAAGTTAGAGCACTAGTGCCTGATACATCTGAACTCTTATAAATGCACTACATGCAGAGACGCATGCAGGTTCAGGAGGGGAGGATGTAACCCCCTAGAGTTTAACACTGTTTCAATCTGTTTAGTTGTATGCAGTACCGTAGTTTCCCTGTAGGGGCCGCTATACAAATGAGTAGACTGAGAAGAAAATATAGAGAGAAGAAGACTGTTGAATAGCTTATGAGCATGAGGTGAATTCACATTATACAAATGGAGATAGGGGAAACTGATAGATTTGATTCTTGATGCATTTATTTTATGATGTTTCCTGTACACATATGGAGGACAAATAATGTATTTATACATGAAAGTGTATTTTGAAGTTGCAGATGATAAATCTGTGCGTTGAGTAGACTTATTTGTGCTTAATTAGTATGCTCACGTGTACTGACGTTAATCTCACGTGTACTGATGTTAATTAGCTGAGCTAACACGTGTATAAACATGTGAGTGTGCTGTTGCGATCTCGTAAGGAGTTTATTGAATGAGAAAAGAAGAGAAAACATATTTGAATTTTTGAGAGATGGTAACTGTGAACTGTAAATTGTGTTTTGTGTAGACTGTTTTTTTTGTTGCCTGATTCGATCCTGTGAAAAGATCTGTGAAGTGAGCCAAGGCGAGCCAGTCCCGTGATTTAGAGAAGGCCCTACTGCATTCCACTTGACGTCCAACCCGGACCAGTTTGCATCGTGGGATTCTGTGAAATTACAGCTAAGCTGTTGCTTTATACACACACTACCCGGGTAGTAGTAGAAAAAGGCCTTAAACATAATTAACTTTACACACACACTCATTTTCCAAGGAACGAGGAGAACTTTGGACATTTTATTTTATTATTTTTTATTTTTCCTTTTATTCTCAGACTTTGTGTACACAACCTGGACTAAATACTGCTTTTCCCCTTTTCAGAGTGTTGTGACGAGTCCTAAATATATATTTTTTATTTAATTTGTTTTATGTACAATAAATGTGCTGGCTGTTGCTGATTTACACTATTTGGTCTAACTTAATTTCTATCCTCCCAAGAGTCGAACCTAGTCCTAAATATTCAGTGATACAACCCTTATGGTATTTGGTTGACTTTAACAAGTGTTACAAGTAGCCACTAATGTAGATTGAAAGAAATGTTCTAACTGAGTAAGAAGATGATGGCATAAAACCATGAAACTATAAGATTTGTCTGTGTAACTGAAAATGGTAAGTCTAACAGATTGCTGTGAATTTAAATTTGAATAAGTACCTTTAACAGTTCTAACAACTTTTGTTCTGTTTTCACACCTCTGGGGGCACTTTTCCTGTATTCGCCATGGCTGAGTCTGCACAAAACAATGGCAATAGTCATGCATTGAGGCCAACAACAGAAAGACATGGGACAGAACCTCCAAATGTTACCATTGATCAGATGTTGCAGAATCTGAATACATATCTGGACAAAAGGCTGGGACTGAGGAAGTGCCATGTTGACATCTGCCAGAAGTACAGCATCAAGTACTCAGAGAGTGGACTATGGGATTTGCTGGACATTAAAAGGGCTTATGGAAAGATGCAACGCTTAAGGACAAACACCAACAGAGATGGCTTGTCTGTAATTTTGCTCAAACAAATTCGACAGCATCTACAGAGATGTGACACTGACAAATTACAACATGAGAAAAAAGCAGAGAAAGCAAAGGTTCGAGCACTGGCTGAACAATTACAGACTGTAAAGAAGGACAAAGAAAGACTGTTACATGAGAATGACAAGTTGTTAACTTTGCTCTCCAAACGACTGGAATCAAAAGCTTCAAGCAGCTCTGATAACAGTGATTCAGATATCAACACACATAGTGAAATTACAAAGGACAAACTGAAGGTTAGACTTGCTCCTGTAATTATTAAGAACAGAAGGACTGAAGTTGAAACTGAAAATGAAGAGGCGTATGAGGAAGATGGTGAACAACGAACTCGCACAGTAAAAAAGGTAATAAAAAAATATGTTCCATACAGAACATACCAGCCAACTACTCCAGAGCAAGTTGACAAATGGTCAAAAGAATTGCCAGAGGTGTACAAGTGTCACGCTGCCTGGTCGAGATAGTGGTCGAGAGGAGGTCCGGCATCGCACTCCACCATGGCCCCCCTTCGACCCTGGGCTCGTGTGGGACGGATCGGAGCCGCTGTCTCACCATGGCGGACGGAGAGGGGAGAGGAAGCGCACGTCTGCCGAGCCAGCACCACTGCACAAGATGGCCGCCAGCTTAGCGCCGCTGCACAAGATGGCCGCCAGCCCAGCGCCACTGCGCAGAATGGCCACCGCCCCAGCGCCGCTGCCCAGGATGGCCGCCAGCTCAGCGCCACTGCCCATGATGGCCGCAAGTCCAGCGACACTGCACAAGATGGCTGCCAGCCCAGCGCCACGAGGCAAGATGGATGCCAGCCCAGCACCACAGCACAAGGTGGTCGCCAGCCCAGCGCCACGATGCAAGATGGCCGCCAGCCCAGTGTCACGACGCAAGATGGCCGCCAGTCCAACGCCACAGCACAAGATGGCCGCAAGCCCAGGGCCGCTGCCCAAAATGGCCACCAGTCCAGCGCCACGGCCCAAGATGGCAGCCGGTCCAGAGTTATGGCACAAGATGGCTGCTTGTCCAACGCCTCTGCACAGAATGACAGCCACAGTTGACCCTCCAGAGTCGGGTCAGGTGCTCGTGGACCTTCCAGAGTTGAGTCAGGTTCCCGTTGACCCTCGAGAGTCGAGTCAGGTTCCCGTTGACCCTCTAGAGTCAAGTCAGGTGCTCGTGGACCCTCCAGAGTCGAGTCAGGTGCTCAGTGACCCTCCAGAGTCAGGGCTAGTCACTGTTTACCTTCCAGAGTCAGGGCTAGTCACCGTTGACCTTCCAGAGTCAGGGCTAGTCACCGTTGACCTTCCAGAGTCAGGACTAGTCACCGTTGACCCTCCAGAGTCAGGACTAGTCACCGTTGACACTCCGGAGTCAAGTCAGGTCACCAATGATCTTCATGAGCAGAGTCAGGTCACCAATGATCCTCATGAGCAGAGTCAAGTCACCAATGTTCTTCATGGGCAAAGTCCAGTCACCAGTATTCTTCATGAACAAAGTCAAGTCACCATTAATCTTCATGGGCAAGGTCAAGTCACCAGTGTTCTTCATGGGTAAGGTCAAGTCACCGACTATCTTCATGGGCAAAGTCAAGTCACCATTGATCTTCATGAACAGATGCAAGTCACCAATGATCTTCATGAACAAATGCAAGTCACCAATGATCTTAATGAGCAAATTCAGGCCACCAATGATCTTCATGAGCAGAGTCAAGTCAGCATTGATCTTCTGGAATCCAGTCTAAACACCATGGGATTACCAGAGTCTCTCCACGTCTCTGTGGAACTACCAGAGCCTCCCCACGTCTCTGCTGAACTACTAGAGCCTCTCCTCATCTCGGCTGACATACCAGAGTCTTTCCTCGCCTCTGCGGAACTTCCAGAGCCTCGTCACGTCTCAGCCGAATTCTCTGAGCGCTCGACTGATCCTGTCGTGGCCATGGAGGCTACCCTTAACTTGTTCATGTTCTCTTTTTCAAACTTGCCTAACCAGACTTGCTCTCCTGTTAATTCGATCTCACTGTGGTGGTCTTCTGCGCCGCCCTGGTGGGCTTCTGTCCCGACCGCACGGATGCGGTGGTCTTCTGCTCTGCCCTGGGGGGCTTCTGTCTCGACCGCACGGATGTGGTGGTCTTCTGCTCCGCCCTGGTGGGCTTCTGTCTCGACCGCACGGAAGTGGTGGTCTTCTGCGCTGCCCTGGGGGCCTTCTGTCTTGACCACACGGATGTGGTGGTCTTCCGCTCTGCCCTGGGGGGCTTCTGTCTCGACCGCACGGATGTGGTGGTCTTCCGCTCTGCCCTGGTGGGCTTCTGTCTCGACCGCACGGATGTGGTGGTCTTCTACGCAGCCCTGGTGGGCTTCTGTTTTGACCACATGGATGTGGTGGTCTTCTGCTCCGCCCGGGTGGGCTTCTGTCTCAACCACATGGATGTGGTGGTCTTCTGCTCCGCCCTGGTGGGCTTCAAGTTATGTCCTTCCTGGACTTGTGTTTGTTATTGTTTTGTTTTCGTTTTTTGTTTCCATCCATGGACCTGGCCCTTCGTCCCTCCCCCTGATCCTCCGCCGGTCCACCTCCCTCCTGGGCCCCTTGTTTTTGTGTTTGCATTTCTTGTCTCGGTTTCCCCATTTTACCTGGTCCTCTTGTCTCTGTTTCCCCATTCCCCCAAGAAGGATTGGTGAATCTCAAGAAAACATTGAAGCTGGATGGGAAGCGGTTAAAACATTTTTATTTGAACTGAAACCTGCAGAGGTGAATTGGGCCAAAATTACCTCTTGTGTGCAGAAGACAGGAGAAAGTGTTGCAGAGTTTGAAGAACGCTTCAGACAAACTTGGATGGAACATGCTGGTTTGAACAACAACATTGAAGAACTCTGTGAAGACACTAGCATGCCTCTTAAAACCACATTTGTGAATGGACTTAAACCTGAGGTTTCTAAAACTCTTAAAATCAGGTATGATGACTGGGACAGCACTGGAACAACATTTATGCAGATTGTAGAATGGTCAGCAAAGATTGAAAGAACACAGGAAGTCGATCTCAGAGTTTTACAATCCAAAACCTTGTCATACAACAACAGGACAATGGGATACGAAAAAAGTGAATATCAGAGACACTCAAGAGAGAAAACTCAGGAAAGATTTAGACATTGCAACGAGGAAGGACACTGGATTCGTGATTGTAAGCTGAGTTTGAGACATCAAAGTGGTGATGACAACCAATGCCTTAAGGAAAACCAAAAGGAAAATGGACTATGCCTATTTGAACATGTCACAGGCCGGCCCATGTCCACTGAAAATCTAACATCTGACAGCCTTGTCCAAACTGATGAAAGACTCAGCCTGGCAGCACACAATGCCAAGAATCAAGTTTTGGCACCTCCAAAGGGTCGCCATGGTATTGTGCCCAACAAATGGGTAAAGATAAAAAAAACTGATGTGTCACAACAAGAATACAGATGGGAAAGAGAAAATGATGATCTTTCAGTAACTGACACAGCAGTTAAGGCACAGGGAAACAATGAGTGGATTGATTTGAATTTGCCTAGTGATGAGGGATAGATGGCAGTAGTGTTTTACAGAGTCCAGATATGGCGGGACTAGGGTTTGTAGGCCCTAGCTTGTGCTGAGGACGAAGACATGAACATTTCACCACTGATAAACACTGTAGTGTCCTGCCAACATTAAATAGGGACAGTTTTATTGGTAATTAGGCATATTTTGTTTAAACTATTTCTTTGGAAAGATTTTTTTTCCCTTTTCTCTGGTGTGATTGTAGGTGTCCCAGCGTGTCAGAGGATGAGCAAAGACATCCAACGCTTGGACCAAACTGCACTGGCCACCTAGATAAACATGCCTGAACACCTACACCACTTCCAAAAGATGGCAACATTAAAATAAAAAAGAACTGAGGCATTCAAGATAATGCAAACCTCATCATGAACTCTAATTCTGTCATCTTAAGTAAGGGAGCCTGTATGCAGCATTCTGTATTCATGATTACTGAAAAGTATTGCAAGAAGGAACCTGTATACAGCATTTGTACATGACTACTAAAATTATAACTGTTTTATATGTTCTTTCTATTATGTGTGATCAAAAATTATCAAAGTAATAATATTTGTTTTTAATTAACTTTGGTTGAATGTATTTGCAATCAACTGTAGGCAACTGTACTTTGTTCACAATAGTGTGAAACAACTGGCCCACATAATCAGCCTCTTAGGTCAACATCAGGTCAATGAATGGGCTCTCCATGGGAGAGATCCTTTCAAGTCATCAAAAGGATACACTATCATTAGCTCTCCATGGGGTGTTATTGTATTGTTTGTAGCACATTTGTTAACAGGTATAAAGGTCTGTTCTCACAGACAGTACTTTGGGTTAAGACTGTTTGAAGGATGACATGCTAACATCACTGCTGAAGAACTTCTACACTGCTACCTTTAATAAATTCTTCTCCCCACAAGACCTTTGGTCAAGCTTACTTATTTTATGTATTAGAGTAATCTAGTACATTGACGAGCCACCCAAACTACTGCTCAGTCAAATACAGCAAAATCTAACAGTAGTGAAGTAAAAAGTACGATCTTATGCTTTAGAATATATTGAAGTAAAGTAAAAGTTACTCAAAATAAAACTACTCCAGTAAAGTACAGATACTTGAAAAATGTACTTAAGTACAGTAACGAAGTAAAACAACTCTGTTACTGAATACCACTGATCCTTTGCTGCAGACTTAAAATAGCACTTTCAGAAAGTATTTCATAATAATTTATTCTAGATCATGACAAAAAGATTAATAATTCTGATAACCTGAAATTTGAGCGGGACTCAAATGTAATGCATTTGCTGTTTTGTTTGTAAAGTTACTCCAGTGAACTAGTTTTTGTCGGTTTCTATTCATTTCAAAGCAAACAAGCATTCAATCATCTACACTTCTTAATCTATAGTATATAATCTTCACAATATCTATAGTACAATACAGACACAAGCAGCAGTCATCATGCAGGGTCCAAGCAGCAATTGCCCAGGTGCATGATTAGAGATCTGACTCAAATGAACCTCATAATGTGTTTTTTACAGGAAAGTCCTACTTGAATCTTCACTGAACATTTGATGGTTTGATGAAACAAGTTACAGCAACACAGCTGTCAAAAAGATCAACTGACTTCAACAAGAAATCTCTCTCTCTCACTGTTTAAAGTAGAAGTCAGAAATATCCCTCTAAACATGTTTCCTGTCATAAACTGTGATCGTAATACATGTGATGTAAGTGTGTAGTGCCTGTTTTATTATTCAAATCACAATAGTAATAGTAAAATTTTATAATATATTATCTTGAAAAAGACAAATAAAACTGTGTGTGTCAAACTGTCACAGTGTGTGCTATAATTGGTACCACTCGGATATACCATATCGGCTACCGGCTACCAAATATCTCATTTTGAACTGGACTTTCAGCTTTGTAACTCTGCAGATCTTTTTTATGCAAAATTACAGACTAACTAAAGTTGAAAAAGTAAAAAAGCATAATATCACCCATTTAAGAAAAACATAATAGCACCCCTTTAAGAAAAACTAACAAAATTTAAAATGTAAAATATTTTTGCTTCTCACAGAGGCACCGAGGACAATGAGCTTGTGGGGATCACAGCTGGATCTAACTGAGAAGCTTAGAAAGGGACTTTCCCTTTCGCGATCATCGGCAGCAGACAAGTGTGAACTTCAGGAGGAAGATGTGTTGTCATTAACCCTTTCTGATGCTGAAGTTAGTGCTCTGCTGGGTTCTGCCCAGGAAGAGCAGGAGATATATGAGGATAGCGAAGAAGCTGAGGCTGAGCCTTCTCAATCCTCCTGCCCTGCGTATGTGGAGCAGTCAGAGGTTATGGATCGCGCCACGGCAAAGTTGGACTTGCCATGGAAGCGTGCCAGCAAAGTGATGCCGCGAGGTCGCCTTGACGAGCATTATTTGTCTGACCATAGCCCTCGGCCCAGGTGAGCCTTCCATTCTTGTCTGATTTACATGCAGAAGTCGAAAAAGAATGGAAGAGGCCATTTTCTTCTCGCCACCATCGGTTTCAGCATACGAGTTATGCCAACATCAAGGCGATGCGCGAAAACGACTACGAGAGGATGCTCCCTGTAAAAGAGATGCTGGCCAGCTATCCCTCTTTGGGGGAAACATCCTCTCTTAAATCTCCCTCTTTGCCATCTAAGCCCCTCCAGGATACATCCTGCTAAAATGGCCCTGAGGGGCCTCCTGGAACCGCTTAGTTGTGCTGTCGCATCCAGCGGGAAGTGGAGGTGGTATTACGGCAGTCTTCCTGTATATAATGCCTCAGGTGATGCTCCCCTTACCAGTGGTTTGCAAAATTTGAGCTTGCCTCTCCAGTGCGGTTCAGCACCTCTGCTATGCTTAGGAACCTTTAAGTACACACGCTTAGCTCTGTGTACTTTCTTCAATCCATGTAAGTTGTAAGTGTGCACGCAAGACTCTGCACACTTTGCTAAAATCCTGTATGGTAAGGGTTACGTGCTCAGCTTTGTTCTCTTTTCGAGATGGTTAGACCTTGGTTCCTTGGGCTCCATTAAGCCAGCGTGTATTTGTTTATACACTTCAAGCATCGCTTTCCTCAACGTGAGGGGCTATCTGGGCGATTCTCGTGGTAGTTTAGCAGAGCTCCCCTTTTCCAGGAAGGGTCGCCTATGAGTGCACTACTCTGAATTCTGAGTTCTCCTCTCATATGAGACTGAGTTCTCTTTTCCCCAGAGCGCTCCAGCATTATTTCCACAGATCGAGTTAATGACTCTTAAACATATTGTTTGTGATGCACCATTCCATTTATGAACTGCTCGATCAGAGTGCCACGAGAGCCCTTCCTTAGAACAGTATTTGAAAATCCATGTTATGGTAAATGTGCACATGAAGTCTTTGCACACTTTCTAAAAAAAATCCACACTGTATTAAGTTTGCACGCTAGTGCTCTGCGTTCTTTCTAAAATCCTATATGGTGAGGGCTTCGCACGGTTGCTTCGTGCCCTTTCTTGAGTTGGTAAAACCCGCATTCATCTTGGGCGCCACTCCATTTATGTGTCCTCGGATACCTATCTAGACGGGGTGTTGCTACTAGGGATCTGTTGAGACATATGTCACGTTCGTTGATACAAGAAACGAGGGAGAGATCCAAATGCAGGTACGAGGTTTATTGAGGGGCAATCCAAAAGGGGTAAACAGTCCAGGCAGGGTCAAAACCAGAATATCCAATAACATAACAAGAATAGACAGAGCAGACTCAGGGAAGTATCACACAAACGACAAGGACTCCGTGACAAAGACTCAGACAGACCGGGTATAAATACACAGAAGGATAATGGGAAACAGGAGACAGGTGGGGAACAATCAATTACTCAACAGGAGGAAGGTGACCAAATAAGGGAACAGGAAGGGGTAAGGTGACAGACACCGTGAGGAAGGAGGACACCTAGTGGACACCCAGGGAACACAACCCAGACACTGTGACAGAACCCCCCCTCTACGGAGCGGCTCCCAGACACTCCACGATAGACAAAACAGAAACCAGGAGGGAGGTGGACAGGCGGAGGCTCAGGGGGAGGGACGGAGGGTCAGAAAAGAAAAACAAGGGGAACAGGCACCAGAATGTAACACAAAAAAAGGGAGACCAGGAGGGAGGAGGACCGGAGGAGGTTCAGGGGGAGGGACGGAGGGCCAGACTAACAGAAAGGAACAGGGACAGAAATAAACACAAAAACAAAAGAAAAAAAAAACATGAAGCCCCCCAGGGCGGAGCAGAAGACCACCACACCCTTGTGGTCAACGCCAGAGTCCTCCAGGGCGGAGCGGAAGACCACCACAACCGGGTAGTCAGGGCAAGCGCCCCCCAGGGCGGAGCAGAAGACCACCATGTCCGCGTGGTCAGAGCGGAAGCCCCCCAGGGCGAAGCAGAGGACCACCACGTTCTTGTGGTCGAAGCCAGAGTCCCCCAGGGCGGAGCAGATGACAACCACGTCCTCGTGGTTGACGTCGGAGTCCTCCAGGGCGGAGCAGATGAACACCACACCCCTGTGGTCGATGCCGGAGTCCAACAGGGCGGAGCAGAAGGCCATCCAGTGACTTGACCTGACTCAGAAAGGTCCACGATGACTAGCCTTGTCTCTGGAAAGTCCATGGTACCAAGCCCTGGCTCTGGAAGGTCATCAGTGACTGGCCCTGACTCTGGACGGTCATCGGTGACTGGCCCTGACTCTGGAAGGTCATCAGTGACTGGCCCTGACGCTGGAGGGTCATCGGTGACTGGCCCTGACGCTGGAGGGTCATCGGTGACTGGCCCTGACGCTGGAGGGTCATCGGTGACTGGCCCTGACGCTGGAGGGTCATCAGTGACTGGCCCTGACGCTGGAGGGTCATCGGTGACTGGCCCTGACTCTGGAGGGTCATCGGTGACTGGCCCTCACTCTGGAAGGTCATCTGTGACTGGCCCTGACTCTGGAAGGTCATCTGTGACTGGCCCTGACTCTGGAGGGTCATCGGTGACTAGCCCTGACTCTGGAGGGTCATCGGTGACTAGCCCTGACTCTGGAGGGTCTACAAGCACCTGACTAGCCTCTGGAAGGTCAATTGGAAACCTCACTCGACTCTGAAAATTCAACAATCACCTGACTCGACTCTGGAGGGTCCACTGGGACCTGACTCGACTCGGGAGAGTCCACTGGGACCTGACTCGACACTGGAGGGTTCACTGGGACCTGACTCGACACTGGAGGGTTCACTGGGACCTGACTCGACACTGGAGGGTTCACTGGGACCTGACTCAACACTGGAGGGTCAACTGGGACCTGACTCGACACTGGAGGGTCAACTGGAACCTGACTTGAATTTGGACTGCCTGTGGAGACGTGAGACGCCTCGGCTTCGGGCACCGCCTCTGGAACGGCCTCGGGCACTGCATCGGGAGCGGCCTCGGGCACCGCATCGGGAACAGCCTCGGGCACCGCCTCGGCCTCGGGAACGGCCTCGGTAACTGCCTCGGGAACGGCCTCGGTCACCGCCTCGGCCTCCGGAACGGCATCGGTCACCGCCTAGGCCTCCGGAACAGCTTCGGTCACCGCCTCGGCATCGGGCACCACCTCGGCATCAGGCACCGCCTCGGCATCGGGCACCGCCTCGGCCTCCGGAACAGCATCGGGCACCGCCTCGGCATCGGGCACCTCCTCGGCCTCCAGAACAGCATCGGGCACCTCCTCGGCCTCCGGAACAGCATCGGGCACCTCCTCGGCCTCTGGAACAGCATCGGGCACTGCCTCGGGAACGTCATCCGGGCTTTGAAGAACGGTAGATGCCTGTCTCCTCCTCCTCCGCCCTCTATGATGGCGAGTCGGTGACACCTTGTCTGGAGACTCAGGCGTTGAGTCGGCCATCTTGTGCTGTGGCTCTAAGCTGGCAGCCATCTTGTACTGTGACGCTGGGCTGGCGGCCATCTTGTACTGTGGCTCTGGGCTGGCAGCCATCTTGTGCTGTGGCGCTGGGTTGGCGGCCATTTTGTGCTGTGACACTGGGCTGGTGGCCATTTTGTGCTGTGGCGCTGGGCTGGTGGCCATCTTGTGCTGTGGCTCTGGGCTGGCGGCCATTTTGTGCTGTGGCTCTGGGCTGGCGGCCATCTTGTGCTGAGGCGCTGGCTCAGCAGCCATGACGTGAACCGTCTTGGGAACCTCTAGGATCCTTGATAACATCTCGAAGTACTCGAGAAAGGTGTCAGCGGCCATCTTGGGCGTTGGTGCTGAGCTGGCAGCCATCTTGCACTGTGGTGTGAGGCTGGCTTCCATCTTGCCCTGTGGTGCGGGGTTGGTGGCCATGCACCGCAGCGGCGCTGGATTGGCGGCCATCTTGTGCTGTGGTGCTAGACCCCCGGTCATCATGGGCAGTGTCGCTGGCTTTCTCCTTCTGCCCTGATGAGAAGGCGGCTCTGGTCCCTCCCATGTGAGCCCAGAGTCAAAGGGGGGGCCATGGTGGAGAGCGATGCTGGGCTTCTTCTCGCCCACCTCCTCCTCGACGCCCTCCCCTGGTCCCGCGAAACACGACCAGGCGGGTTCCCTCAAATTGAATGCTTCTCTCCCGCTCGGTGGCTGGGGAAGAAGCGTAAATCGACATACTGCTGGATCTCAAGGTGACGGAGTCCTTCTGTCACGTTCGTTGATACAAGAAACGAGGGAGAGATCCAAATGCAGGTACGAGGTTTATTGAGGGGCAATCTAAAAGGGGTAAACAGTCCAGGCAGGGTCAAAACCAGAATATCCAATAACATAACAAGAATAGACAGAGCAGACTCAGGGAAGTATCACACAAACGACAAGGACTCCGTGACAAAGACTCAGACAGACTGGGTATAAATACACAGAAGGATAATGGGAAACAGGAGACAGGTGGGGAACAATCAATTACTCAACAGGAGGAAGGTGACCAAATAAGGGAACAGGAAGGGGTAAGGTGACAGACACCGTGAGAAAGGAGGACACCTAGTGGACACCCAGGGAACACAACCCAGACACTGTGACAACAGCTCCTTCAGCAAGCTTATCCGAGAGCAAACGTTAGCCCCTGTGTGACAGGCAAGACCTTGTATAAATACTGGTATCGTATCCCTTTAAATGAATCGTTCCTGATTCCAAGCCTTTAGCTCTACCCCGGGCCGAGGCCCTAACTGGGTATGTATCTTAGGCCTTTGGCCGTAAGGGATAATGTCATGGACAGCCATCTAAACATCCCAGGGGCAACTCCCATGGAAATGGTAGAGTTGGTACTTGGTGTTTGCCATGATTCTGGCCGGCACTCCCCTCAGCATGGCGGCATGGGTATACTGTTCCCCAGTTCAAAGTTCCCTTGAAAGGGAACGTCTCAGGTTATGGTTGAAACCATGGTTCCCTGAGTAGGGAACAAGACACTGCGTCCTCTAGCTCCCTGCCGTGCTTCGGACGCAAGCTTCAGATGAAGAAGTGAATGATTTGTTCTCATGGTGCTTATCTATAGTCACACCGGTAGTGAGGTCAGAGGCTGTCGCCGGCCAACTCGTTGGTGTTTTTTCAATGTATGCTTCAGACACAGGTCATGATGAGGTGTTCGAAATTGCGCCCCCTAGAGGATGAGAACTCAGGGAACCAAGTTTTATTTCTGTGTTTGGACACTAATGTTGTGAATCAGGGCATGTTCTGTAGTCCTTCATAGAAATGCGTCACAACTGAGTTTGCAAAAGTAATTTTCACAAAAAGCTGACATGTAAATGGATATTTAACACAGATCTCTTTAAATGACAAACGCTCTCAAACTCTTAACTCTCATTGTATCTTCATTGACAGTGAAAATGTATGATGTCATCTTTACTGATCAATGTGCAGAGTGTCTCTTTGTTGCAGCTGCTGCTGATTTAATGAACAAGTTTCTCATGAGTTTTTACCACGGGGCTAACACACCTTTTACTCTAATATATACTTTATTAAAAACACATGTGGAGACTCATTTAAGATTCTGGCCTGTTATTCAGGAGGAAATCTCTCATTCAGAAACATTGATTTTAAAGAAGTCAGATTCATTATTAAATATGATACTTTAGTTCATGATGAAACACTCACATAGCTTTTCTGCAGTTGATCACAGCTGGTATCAGTCTTCTTCTCCCCTCAGCTGATGTCTTGTATTTCATGGTGTTCAGTTCATCTAGTGTCTCCTCTGACATCTGAAGGATGTAGGAGATTGTTGAGCAGTGAGCATCAGAGAGTTCATTCTCTGAGTGTTTGTCTGATTTCACAAACTCCTGAATCTCTCTGAACAGAGTCTGATCTTTCGCTTCCAGCAGACAGAGGAACAGATTGATGGACTGATCAGCTGAGAGCTCATAATCTTCATCATCTTTGATCTTGTCTTTAATGTACTTTGTGGTTCTCCTGATGGTCTCTGAGCTGTTCTCTGTGTGTGTCAGTAAATCCTGTAAGAGTCTCTGATTGGACTCCAGTGAGATGCCCAGCAGGAACCGCAGGAACAGATCCAGATGTCCATTCTTAATATTGAGAGCTCTACATACTGCTGATTTTAGTAGATCATACAGAGAGACTTTATCAGATCTGTAAGATCTGAATTCATGCAGTGGTTCCTTGTTCTTTGTTAAATAGCAGTAAAGCAGATAGAAAGCAGCTAGAAACTCCTGAACGCTTAGATGGATGAAGCTGTAGACTTTCCTCTGATGAATCACAGATTCCTGCTTAAAGATCTCAGTGCAAATCCCAGAATACACTGAGGCGTCAGTGACGTCTATGCTGCTCTCAATCAGATCCTCCTCATAAAACATCACATTGCCCTTCATCAGCTGATTGAAAGCTACTTCAGCAAGTTTCACAATCACTTCTCTGTTGGACGGCAGGAGTTTCTCTGGATGTCTCTCTTCATACTTCTGCTTCTTCATGTTGATCTGAATCAGCAGGAAGTGGATGTACATTTCAGTCAGAGTTTGAGGGATTTCTGCATTGAGATCTTGTTTCAGGATGTTTTGAAGCACAGTGGCTGAGATCCAGCAGAAGACGGGTATGTGACACATGATGTGGAGGCTTCTTGCTGTTCTGATGTGTGAGATGATTCTGCTGGCTTGATGCTCGTCACTGATTCTCTTCCTGAAATATTCCTCCTTCTGAGGGTCATTGAATCCCTGAATCTCTGTCACACGTTTGATGTAGTTAGAGGGGATCTGATTGGCTGCTGCTGGTCTGGTGGTGATCCAGATGAGAGCAGATGGAAGCAGATCTCCTCTCAGGAGGTTTGACATCAACAGACCCACTGAAGAAATCTCAGTCACATCAGAAACTTTCTGACCGTCTGAAAACATCAGTGAAATTCTGCTTTCATCCAGACCATCAAAGATAAACACAACTTTACATTCATCATAAATCTTTGAGTCCAAATCCTGAAGTTCAGGATGAAAGTCAAGCAGAAGTCTGTGAAGACTGTACTGATGATCTTTAATCAAGTTCAGTTCTCTAAATGTAAGCACAAACATGAAATCTACATCCTGATTGGCTTCTCCCTCGGCCCAGTCCAGAATGAACTTCTGCACAGAGACGGTTTTTCCAATTCCAGCGATGCCTTTAGTAAGAACAGTCTTGATCTGCTCTTTCTCCTCATATCCTGGTTCAGATAAAGGATTAAATATGTCATTGCAATAGATTGGAGTGTCTTGTGAGTGTTGTGTTCTGGCTGTTTTCTCCATCTGTAAGATCTCATGTTCTTCATTCACTCCTTCTCTCTCTCCCTCTATGATGTACAGCTGTGTGTAAATCCTGTTCAGGAGGCTTTCATTCTCCTGTACTTTCAGTCCCTCAAATAATCTCTCATACTTGTTCTTCATGCTGGTTTTAAGATGGTCTTTGACTCTCTGTAGTTCTTCATTCACTGCTTGAGGAGGATCCTTGTCTCTAATCTGATCGTCTCTGATTGGTAACAAAAATAAATACATGTTTGTGAATAAAACATGTAAGGAACAGCAACACATTTAAGAGAGAAGTGTCAGTTTAATATACTCCTGTTATATACAGCATTTTTACATTAAAGTACAACACGTTTTCTAGACTATAGGCTACATTTCATGAACTTTATGTTTGCTATGTTAGTAGTTTTTGTTGTGGTATCAAAATTGAAATCAAGAATCTTAAAATTTTTATTGGTATCTAACATGTTGGTGTGAAATAAGCATATTTATTACTATAAAAGATAAACTAGATCAAAAACAATAATAACAGCAACTATTTTATGTTTGTGTGGCAGGGCAAGTAATAATTTGAACAAGTGGCCCCACCGGGCAAGAAGAAAAAATCCTTAGCATTGATCTCTGACAAATAAGGTGATTCTAGTATACTCTTAGAGTGCTCCAGGCACCTTATGTGTGACAATAATACAGAAAATAATGAGAAAAGCAGACAGCAGAAGAGTAAGAGCTTTAATAATGTCTCACAGCACGATACGAAGCTGGGCGGTGTCTCACCTGGGGTCAGAGGTCACTGGATCAGCACTGAATGTAGGAGGATTAATCATGGATGTGTCACTCTTCAGAGACACACAGCTGTGATCTGGAGATGAAGATCTCTCGCTGATCTTCATGATGAGGAACTGATTTGAGGCCTGCCAAAGAAAAAAAAATAACAGACAACACTTTGACCACATCAGTGGAGGAACTCATTAGGGGTATACAAAAATATGGATACACATGAATATTGCAATATTTTGTTTGGTGATACTGTATCAATTCTCATAAACAGAATATTGATATAAACAAACAAACAAACAAACAAAAAATCATACAAGATTCATGGCAGTTGTTTCGTTTTGAGTTTACATCCCGACCAATAGATGGCAGTCTTCATCTCTGAACGACAGTGAGAGTAACAGGAAATACTAGCATTAGGGCATGCCACTAATGTTAGTGTTAATATCGCTATCTGCTGCTAGTAATGGGGGATGGCGGCGCATTTGAATGACGCACACTGTGTGCGCCTGAGCGTCTGTAGCGCAGGTTAGTGGAGCGTCTGAGTTGTAGCTGACTTCACAGAGTCTGAGCATCTCACCGCTGGAACTGAACATTTCAAGACACCTGCAGGAAAAGCAGGTGGACAGGGTTGTAGTTGATCAGGGAAGGAAACAGTGGAGTAAGGGTGGCGATTACATGTATCCTGTTGTGTGAAGGGATGGAAGAGGTGGTACTATAATGAGTGCACAAAGACTTCAAGCATTAAGAGAGGGGGCTAAGGTGGATAGCCAAACAATTTTGCTGCAGTTTGAGAGTGAGGTTCTCCAAAAGGAAGTAACAATTGTATATATGAGTTACTTTGTTAGACCTTATGTTCCAAAACCCCTTAGATGCTATAACTTTCAGCAGTTTGGACATGTAGCAGCAATGTGCAAGGAAACTATAAGGTCTGTCAGGAAATCATAATTATGGCCAGTGTGGGGAAGGTGTACCACCAAATTGTTGTAATTGTGGAGGTGCACATAATGTGGCCTATGGTGGATGTGCAGTCATGAAGGAAGCAGTACAGGTGCAGCAAATAAGAGTGGGGCAGAAGGTATCATATGCAGAAGCAGTAAAAATGGTACAAAATCAGTAAGCAGGAAGTAGCAGTGGGGGAAGTGTGAAGAGTGAAACAAGTCAAGTAAAGGAGAATGCGGGGTAAATGATGATAGGCAATGTAAGTAAATTAGTTACATTTATTGCCGGTGTGATTAATGGAACAGCAGAGGTCAAATCTAAGACCGAAAGGATACAGTTGATAGTTATGGCAGCAGTACGACATCTGGATATAACAGGACTGACATGGGAAATAGTGAAAGATGATCTCAAACAACTGTCTAGTCAGGAATCATGAGTTGGTTAATATTAATCATGTTTTCAATTATACAATGGAATGCCCGAAGCCTGATAGCAAATTGACAAGAGTTTAAATCTATTATAGATGGAATAGTGGAAAATTCAGATGTTATTTGTATTCAGGAAACGTGGCTAAATCCAAATTTGGATTTTGTGATACAGGGATATGTGGGGGTTCGTCCAGATAGAAAAGAAGGTGGTGGGGGAGGGTGTATTACATTCATTAGACAGGTGCTTCCATCTCAAGTTAAGTTAAGTCAAGTCACCTTTATTTATATAGAGCTTTAAACAAAAAACATTGCGTCAAAGCAACTGAACAACTTTAATTAGGAAAACAATGGGTCAATAATGCAAAATGAATGAATTCATCAATGAATTCAGTGATGTCATCATCTCAGTTCAGTTTAAATAGTATATGTGCAATCATTTGCAATCAAGTCAACGATATCACTGTAAATGAAGTGACCCCAACTAAGCAAGCCAGAGGCGACAGCGGCAAGGAACCAAAACTCCATCTGTGACAGAATGGAGAAAAAACCTTGGGAGAAACCAGGCTCAGTTGGGGGGCCAGTTCTCCTCTGACCAGACGAAACCAACAGTTCAATTCCAGGCTGTAGCAAATTCAGATTGTGTAGAAGAATAATCAGTTCCCTGTGGTCTTGTCCCGGTGGTCATCTCAGACAAGGTCTTTACAGGGGATCTGTATCTGGGGCTCTAGTTGTCCTGGTCTCTGCTGTCTTTCAGGGCTGTACAGGTCCTTTCTAGGTGCTTATCCACCATCTGGTCTGGATGCATACTGGATCAGATTTACTGCAGTGACCCTCTGACTTGGATACCGACTGGATCTGCTGGCTATGGTGACCTCGGAATAAGAGAGAAACAGACTAATATTATCATAGATGCCATTCTTCGAATGATGTACCAAGTACATCAGGTGTTATCGGAAGTGTTCCCAGTTCTGGTTTACCTAATTAATGTAGCGTAAAGATCCTTTATTATTCCAGAGTTTAGGAGCTAAATAGGAAAAGGATCTGCCGCCCACAGTGGATTTTGATATCCTAGGTATTATCAAATTGCCTGAGTTTTGTGAAGGCAGCGGATGTGGAGGATTATAGTGTAACAAGAGCTAATTTTAATACTGAGGTGCTAAACCATTAAGGGCTTTATAAGTAATAAGCAAGATTTTAAATTCTATACGATATTTGATAGGGAGCCAGTGCAGTGTTGACAGGACCGGGCTAATATGGTCATACTTCCTGATCCTAGTAAGAACTCTTGTTGCAGCATTTTGGACTAACTGTAGTTTGTTTACTAAGCGTGCAGAACAACCACCCAATAAAGCATTAAAATAATCTAACCTTGAGGTCATAAATACATGGATTAACATTTCTGCATTTGACATTGAGAGCATAGGCCATAATTTTGATATATTTTTTAGAAGGAAAAATGCAGTTTTACAGATGCTAGAAACGTGGCTTTCTAAGGAAATATTGCTATCAAATAGCAACATCTAGGTTCCTAACTGAAGACGAAGAATTGACAGAGCAGCCATCAAGTCTTAGACAGCGTTCTAGGTTATAACATGCAGAGTTTTTAGGTCCTATAATTAACACCTCTGTTTTTTTTTTATTTAGCAGTAAGAAATTACTCGCCACCCAGTATTTTACAACGACCAAGCATTCTATTAGTTTTTCAAATTGGTATGTTTCGCCGGGCCGTGAAGAAATATAGAGCTGAGTATCATCAGCATAACAGTGAAAGCTAACACCGTGTTTCCTGATGATATATCCCAAGGGTAACATGTAAAGCATAAAGAGAAACGGCCCTAGTACTGAGCCTTGAGGTACTCCATACTGCACTGGTGATCGATATGATACCTCTTCATTCACTGCTAAGAATTGATGTCGGTCATATAAGTATTATTTAAACCATACTAATGCACTTCTATTAATGCCAACAAAGTGTTCTAGTCTATGCAAAATAATGTTGTGGTCAATAGTATCAAACGCAGCACTAAGATCCAATAGCACTAATAGAGAGATACCACCACGATCAGATGAGAACAGGTCATTTGTAACTCTAAGGAGAGCAGTCTCAGTAATATGATACGGTCTAAATCCTGACTGGAAATCCTCACAGATACCATTTTTCTCTAAGAAGGAATATAATTGTGAGGATACTACCTTTGCTAGTATCTTGGACAGACAAGGGAGATCCGAGATCAGTCTATAATTAACTAGTACTTTGGGGTCAAGTTGTGTTTTTTTGATGAGAGGCTTAATAACAGCCAGTTTTAAGGTTTGGGGGACATACCCTAATGACAATGAGGAATTAATAATAGTCAGAAGAGGATCTATGACATCTGGAAGCACCTCTTTTAGGAGTTTAGATGGAATAGGGTCTTACATACATGTTGTTGGTTTAACCCTCTGGAATCGATTAACACGTATACGCGTTATGAAAACAACGTAATGTCCGTGTAATAATATCAACCTTCATATTCATCCGGAAGAAGGAGGCGGGAACCGGCGGACAATCAAAAACATTTTAATAACAAAATAAACACAAAACAGCGCACCAGCCCCTCACGGACGACTGGTGCGCATAAAATAAAAACCAAAACACAACTAAAAGCCCAGGCCTGGTCCTCTCTCGTCCTTCACTGTCGTCGCTCCAGTTTTATATCCTTCCATCTCCTCCATGGGCCTCGAGACCGGTGGGACGAACAGGTGTAGTTCATCTCCAATCACTCCCCCGGCCTCGCTCCCATGTCCCTCGGCCCCGCCCCACTCGTCACAGTCCGTTTTTCACATTTCCCTTCATTATCTTCACTATTCTCTAACCACGCCCCCGCGCTAAACGCGCTATTCAGATTTTAATGTTTCACTGAAGCATGCAGCTTGAATACTATTGATATTAAATTATGTTGTGGAATAAATAAATATATAAAATTCTAAACATAAAATTATATACCGTAGTTTTCTGACTATAAGTCGCCCCTAAGTATAAGTCGCATCAGTCCAAAAATACATCATGACGAGAAAAAAACATATATAAGTCGCACTGGACTATCAGTGGTAGACTACAGGAGCACTGAGCAGCATATAGCGCCCTCTCGCGGCTGTAGACGGTAATGTTTTCTCTTGGTTCAGTTCTCTTGGTTCATTTCTCTTGGTTCATGTTAAATTAATTTTGATAAATAAGTCACACCTGACTATAAGTCGCAGGACCAGCTATGAAAAAAAGTGCGACTCATAGTCCGGAAAATACGGTACATTTATTTTGTCCTTATATTCTTTCTAGTAACTCCTCCCTCTCAGTCACAAACCTGACAGAAAGGCTCATTATGCAGCTCATTATGTGGGCCTTTGTTTTCTCAGGTGTAAATCACAATGATATTCATGATAGTTGACACCTATTCGCATATGACTTTTACCAACAAAAAGAGTCTTAGAAAATTTAAATCAATATATTGTTTTCTGTGAGTGAGTAAACAAGATGATTTACACATAATTTAGAAAGGAAAATTCTAGGCTACAAGCTCCAGTTCTCAAAAGTCCCAGGAACCAATTTATGGCCTTATTCAAGTGATTTAACATTTTTAGTTATTCACTAACCACGCATAACATTTTGTTTTCTCAAAAACACAATCATGTACATACATGCTGCTTTCTGGAAGTAATACAAACTGGAAGTAATACAAACTCAAGCACTTAAGATATGCAGTGGGGCTTTATGGACATCACCTGCAGTGGTGTTGCAAGTAGAGATGGGTGAGATGCCTTTACATTTAAGGAGGGAACAGTTGGCAGGTAACTATTGGGCAAATCTACAAGGACATAGTACAGTAGGTCCCACCCAACTAGAGTAGTAATGCAGGTTTGCTGGGAGCATGAAGGGTTAAAAGTCAAGAGTTTTGGATAGGTATGTGGTGCTATTGGAAAAGACTTGGGTTTAGAGTGTATGGAATTTAGTCAAACAGTTTTGTTGCCTGTCAGACCACCATGGTTGTTTGTGGAACCTATAGTGGATCTGCAGTTATTAAAGAGAAACTTGTAGAGTAGAGGTGGATTTATGTAGAGTTTTTTGTTCACATCTTAACGAGGAGTTTAATGGGTATCTGGATATTTACCCAGATGGGTCTAAAGATTCTAAGTCTGGGCAAACAGGGGCTTGCATTCGGATTACCAAAAAAGGGAATTAAGGTACAAAAAAAACGGTCTGATCAAGTATCTGTATTTACAGTGAAATTGAAGGGTATTTGGTTGGCTCTACAGTGGGTAGAAGAAACAAGTTTTTAAGTTGCTCAGACTCAAGTGCAGTACTAAAGAGTTTGCAATCATGTAAGTCAAAATCAAGACTAGACATACTAGAATGTTACACAAGGATTTCTCAGTTGGGGGTGAAGGTAAAATTTACGTGGGTACCAGATCATGTTCAGATCAGGTGTTAAAGGAAATGAAATGGTAGATGGTTTGGCAAAACAAGCCAGTAAAACAGCAGATGTGGAAATATCAATCTTAAGTTAAATAGAAGCTAAAACAAAAATCTGTATGGAAATTATGAAAAAGTGGCAGAGTGTCACGCTGTCTGGTCTGTTTCCCTGGGTGTCCACTAGTGGGCTCACTTCCCCTTAGGCACCTCACCGTAGGCACTACAATTACCACTAGCCTTGTCCCTTCATAACAGTAATTGCACTCCTGCTAATTGCACTCAGGTGTCTTCACTTTCATAGTCATTATCCTGCCCATATAATCCAGTCTGTTTCCTATTGTCTTTATGGAGTCCTTACTTTCCGTCACCTAGTTTCCTCGCGTTTCGTCTTTGAGTTCCTGTTCTTGATCCTGCTTGTTTGTTTATTTGTTTGTTTCTGTTTGGATTGATGTTCTGTTATGACCCCGGGCTTGTCTTTGACTCTGATTTGGATTACCCTTAATAAACCACACTGCTCTTGGATCTTCCGTCTCCTGTGTTCCCGTATGTGACACAGAGTGGTTGGGATAGAGAGGAGAAAGGGAAAAATTGACACAGAATACAACAGATGGTTAGGACAGGGAAGAACAATGGAAGGAATCAAAGGGAAGAAATAATTTTCACTAGGTTAAGGATTGGACATTGTTAAATAAGTTAAATAAGTGCTTACATATTTTACGTAAGCACGTAACAGAAAAATGTGAATTTTGTGACAGTATTGAATCTGTTGAACATATGGTACTTGAATGGCAAAAGTATGGAATTTGGGGGTGCAAGGGAATTAATTTAAGGAACTTAACTTAAGGGATTAACTTCAAATGATATCAGTACTCATTTATTTACCTTCCTGAAGGACATGGGGATAGCAAATACAATACAATTTTGGAAATCTTTATAATTAATTAAGGGGGGGGGGGGGGGGTGTTGGATAGAACATAGTTGGAATTCTCCATTCTAGCTCCGATTCACACTCCAGTACAGTAGGTGGTGGTAATGCAGCATTGAAGTTGGATGCCAACCACCATTAAACATCAAAGAAGAAGTAATGGAGGATGAAAGAATTGTCCCTGTTCCAGGTTCTGTGTACAAAGCTGAAGTGTGCCATCATTTGGGCTCTTTTGGTAGTGTCCACTGCAGGACCATGGCGAGGGCGCCGCCTCTATCCCGCCACGTCCTGTGTGAAGAGGGGCTTGTGTGGGGCGAGGGGGGGCGGTAGGGTCGCAGCGCAGCTGCAGCTTTCTCTCATTTTTGGGGTGTTTTGTGCAGTTGGGGCGGTGCTCACGTCACGGTTTCGGCGATTCCACACAGAACATAAATACAAAATGAAAAACCTATGACATCCAAGTGGAAAGGTTCGACATCTGTATTTATTTTATTGTTTTACAATTGTTTTGTTTTCTTTAGGAATTCATTACAAATACCGCCCAACTAGCCATCTTTGTGTCGTTGAATTACCGCCGAGTTTGAAACGACAGAGGAATTGTTGTCTTTGCAAGCCATGCATGGCACTACCAAAGGTGAGGATTTGTTTGAGAAAGTTGTTTTGGCAATGAACAAATTTGAATTACCATTTGAAAAGTTAAGTGGCCTTGCCAGAGATGGAGCTCCTGCCATGCTTGGCCCGCAAAAGGGACTAACTGCATTGGTCAAAAAAGAAATGAGTCGTCTCAGGCTTGATCCAAGTGATTTAGTTGTATGCCACTGTATCATATATCAAGAGAGTCTTTGTGCACATTCCCTGAAGCTTCACAGTGTAATGACAACTGTCGTTTCCACTATAAACTTCATCAAAAGCAGAGGGCTAAACAGCCGCCAATTCAAAGAGTTACTGAGTGATCTCGATTCTGAGTATGGAGATCTGGTTTACCATTGTGAGGTGCGATGGCTGAGTCGTGCAGATATGCTCGCACGCTTTTACAATCTGAGGGAAGAAGTAAAACAATTCATGGAGATTAAGGGAAAACCTGTTGTGGAACTCAGTAGCCGCATTTCCACTGTCGGGCCAACGTCATGCAACCTCATCATTTCACCAACAAAGAGAAGTTAGCTATCAGAAAACTAATAAGAAATAAATCACTGGAACATGCGCGATCACACAGGAACATGATAAAAGCGTCCGTTTGTTTGCATGCTTTGTTAAATATTCAAACTCAAAAGCATCAATGTTTTAACTATAGAATAAGTGATACATTGATCATAATGATTTAATTTATCAGGACTCAAAATTAATCACACATAAATACACCAGCACAGTACCACAGCACAAGATGGCCGCTAACCCAGCGCCAATGCCCAAGATGGCCACTGGTCCAGAGCCACAGCACAAGATGGCCGCCAGTCCAGCGCCACAGCACAAGAAGGCTGTCAGCCCAGAGCCACAGCACAAGATGGCCGCCAACCCAGCACCGCTGCACAGTATGACAGTCACAACTGACCCTCTGGAGTCGAGTCAGGTTCCAGTGAACTCTCCGGAGTCGAGTCAGGTTCCAGTGGACTCTCCGGAGTCGAGTCAGGTTCCAGTGGACTCTCCAGAGTCGAGTCAGGCTCCAGTGGACTCTCCAGAGTCAAGTCAGGCTCCAGTGGACTCTGCAGAGTCGAGTCAGGCTCCAGTGGACTCTCCAGAGTCGAGTCAGGCTCCAGTGGACTCTCCAGAGTCGAATCAGGCTCCAGTTAACCCTTTCAGAGTCGAGTCAGGCTCCAGTTAACCCTTTCAGAGTCGAGTCAGGCTCCAGTTAACCCTTTCAGAGTCGATTCAGGCTCCATTTGACCCTCCAGAGTCGAGTCAGGCTCCAGTTGACCCTCCAGAGTCGAGTCAGGCTCCAGTTGACCCTCCAGAGTCGAGTCAGGCTCCAGTTGACCCTCCAGAGTCGAGTCAGGTTCCAGTTGACCATCCAGAGTCGAGTCAGGTTCCAGTTGACCCTCCAGAGTCGAGTCAGATTCCAGTTGACCCTCCAGAGTCGAGTCAGGTTCCAGTTGACCCTCCAGAGTTGAGTCAGGTCACAGTGAACTCTTCAGAGTCAGGGCTAGTCACCGCTGATTCTCCAGAGCCAGGGCTAGTCACCGCTGACCCTCCAGAGCCAGGGCTAGTCACCGCTGACCCTCCAGAGCCAGGGCTAGTCACAGATGACCTTCCAGAGCCAGGGCTAGTCACCGATGACCTTCCAGAGTCAGGCCAGCACCGATCTTCTGGAGTCCAGTAAGAACACCAGGGGATTACCAGAGCTTTGTCGTTCCGCTGGTCCGGCCGCATAGACGTCTGATCCGCCCTGGAGGGCTTCTGCCTTGACCACACGGCTGTGGTGGTCGTCTGCTCCTTCCTGGGGGACTCCGGCCTCAACCACAGGGGTGTGGTGGTCTTCTGCTCCGCCCTGGGGGAATCCGGCATCGACCACACGGCTGTGGTGGTCGTCTGCTCCGCCCTGGGGGACTCCGGCCTCAACCACAGGGTTGTGGTGGTCTTCTGCTCCGCCCTGGGGGAATCCGGCATCGACCACACGGCTGTGGTGGTCGTCTGCTCCGCCCTGGGGGACTCCGGCCTCAACCACAGGGGTGTGGTGGTCTTCTGCTCCGCCCTGGGGGAATCCTGCATCGACCAAACGGCTGTGGTGGTCTTCTGCTCCAAACTGGGGGAATCCGGCATCGACCACAAGGACGTGGTGGTCTGCTCCGCCCTGGGAGGCTTCCGCCCGGACCACACGGTTGTGGTGGTCTTCCGCTCCGCCCTGGGGGAATCTGGCATCGACCACGAGGACGTGGTGGTCTTCTGCTCCACCCTGGGGGGCTTCCGCTCTGACCACACGGTTGTGGTGGTCTTCTGCTCCGCCCTGGGGGACTCCAGTCTCCACCACACAGACATGGTGGTCTTCTGCTCCGCCCTGGGGGGGCTTCATGTTGTTGTTTGTTTTTTGTTTTGTGTATTCACTCCTGTCCCTGTTCCCCTCTGTTAGTCTGGCCCTCCGTCCCTCCCCCTAAACCTCCTCCGGTCCTCCTCCCTCCTGGTCTCCCTGTTTGTGTTTACATTCTCATGCCTGTTCCCCATGTTTTTCTTTTCTGGCCCTCCGTCCCTCCCCCTGAGCCTCCACCTGTCCGCCTCCCTCCTGGTCTCTGTTTTGTGTCTGTCGTGGAGCGTCTGGGAGAGGGAGGGTACTGTCACAGTGTCTAGGTTGTGTTCCCTGGGTTTCAACTAGGTGTCCTCCTTTCCCAAGGTGTCTGGCACTTTAATTACTGTCTGTTCCCTTATTTGGTCACCTTCCTCCTTGTTTGAGTTAATTGATTGTTCCCCACCTGTCTCCAGTTCCCTCATTACCCTCTTTGTATTTATACCCGGTCTGTCTGAGTATGTGTCACGGAGTCCTTGTCTAATGTTATCCGTAGTCTCGATCTTCCCTTGTGTTCTGTCTGTTTCTCGTTGTTTGGATACTTTGGTTTTGACCCTGCCTGGACTGTTTACCCCTTTGGATTTTGCCTTTTAATAAAATCTCATACCTGCATTTGGATCTCTCCTCGTTTCCTGTATCACCGTACGTGACAGTTGATGGCGCAGTGGATAAGACACATGCCTTTGGTGTGAGAGACCCGGGTTTGAATCCACTGTGAGACACCAATGTGTCCCTGAGCAAGACACTTAACCCCTAGTTGCTCCAGAGGCATGTGACCTCTGACATATATAGCAATTGTAAGTTGCTTTGGATAAAAGCTTCAGCTAAATGAATAATGTAATAATGTAATGTAATGTGTTCATAAACTGACAGTCACCACTAATCAGTATTATAAGAACCATATCTTGTTTTAAATATTGTTTAATGAATAAAAATAATCAAAAATAATCTGAGCACATAAACTGTAAAATTAAATAAAATTAAATCTGTCCATTTCGGGGTACCCACATTTTACATTTCATCAGCACCAAATAAAACTTACTTCAACATAAAGTATGGTTAATAAAATGTGACATTTATTCACAAAGATGCGTTCTGTGTTCTCGCCTCATTCAGAGTCTGTTCTTCATGATCTTTGAATTGAGAAACCGTCTTAACATAAAGTCTAGCACAGAAAGATGAGCTCTCACTGCGCTCAGTTAGATCTAGGCTACATCGATTTTGAAATGCGTCACAACAAATCCCTAAAATATCTGTTAAAGTGATAAAGCTGATAACTGAACTTATCATGAACGGTGATATCTGAAGTGAAGTATTTTAATTCTTCCTTTTGCGCATTAACGCCACCTACTGTGAACTCGATCAAGAGCTTCTCCTCATCCTCCTCCTCTCAATGAAAATCAATGCTACAGCCAGCCCTGCATGTTCAGCTCCTCTGGATTAAAAACAAACACACAAACAAAAAAATAGTAGCCCTTTATATACACACACACACACACACACACACACACACAGACACACACACACACACAGGGGTGTGACGATAACCGCAACACCGCATTAATGAGATGCCTACCGCGGTGTGAGGTCATCACCGCACATGATTTTTTTTTTTTTTTTTTTTGCTGAAACTTACAGGACTGCATATGGTGTGTGATATGAACTATAAATACATTCATCTTTGCTAATAATTTACTTTTTCCGCGAGTCCTATGTTCAAGGGCTTCTGGGGAAAAAGCCTGCATCCTGCGCAAGGGAGGGACAGTCCATTAAACATATGGGGGATTTTTTTGTGTGTGTGTCTGATTTTTAATTAACTGCTAGCCATGTTTCAGTACTTGTAATGTTTACAGATAATGTTAAATTAAATACACACAAACACGGGCATAAAAGACAATAGCGTAACTTAAACAGTTGGAGTTAGTTAGATTTTAATTGCAAGTAGGTAATTAACTACCGGTAGCTATCACTTCATATGGTATAGGCAATAACCGTTGACAGCGCTAGCTGACATTATTAAAAAAATGGCCACGAATTTAGTGTCTAAACCCAATACTGTGTCGCCTATTTGGGCACACTTTGGCTTTGAGTCAGATGAAAAGGAAGAGCCGGTGAATTTGGACAAGGCAGTATGCCGTATTTGTCGCACAAAAGTATCCGTCTCGCGAGGAACTACAACTAATTTAAGATCACATCTGAGAATTAACCATCCTGTGGCGTTTGCCGGACTTGGGAGCACCAGCAGCACACCAACCTTAGCTACAACCTCAGGCCAGCAGCGACAGTTGGGAGTCTCCGAGGCCTTTGCGAGAGGTGCGAAGTACCAAAGAGGCAGTAATCAGTGGCGAGCGCATAATGATAGCGTGACTCGTGACCTGGTTGAAGAAATGGTGCCATTCCGTACCGTTGAGAAGCCAGCGTTCAAAGCCATGCTACATACATTTGATAAGCAATATGTACTTCCTGACCGAAAGTACTTTTCTCAAACAGCGATCCCTGAAAAGTATCTGTCAGTGAAGGACGGCATAATACAGGACTTAAAATACGTTGATTATTTCTCAGTGACAACTGATATGTGGTCAAGCGTAAACATGATGCCATACATGAGCCTGACCATACATTATCTCAGCGCAAACTGGGAACTAAAATCGAAGTGCCTGGAGACTGTGTTCACGCCAGAAAGCCATACGGGTGACAACCTGGCGGAAGCCCTCAGGTCCTCCTTCCAAGAGTGGTCCCTGGACGAGAGGAAACTGGTCTGTATTACAACGGACAATGGAGCAAATATTGTGTCTGCGGTCTGAAAGCTTGGCTGGACATGGCTAAGTTGCTTTGGCCATAATCTACATTTAGCCGTCACCAATTCGATGAAGTCAGAAAAGGACCGCACTGCCCGAGCCATGGGTGTCTGCAGAAATTTGGTGACGGCTTTCTCCCAGAGCTGGCAGAAGAAGAAAAAGCTCCAGAGAGAGCAAGTCGAGCACAACCTGCCCCAACACTGCTTAGTTCTGGTGAGTTGTGCTAAACTTCGATTCTACTTTCTTTAAAGGTTGTTTTTCAGGTAACAGTCCGTGGATATAAACGCACTCGTCCAAACGCAACATGTTGAAACTTTGAACAATTTATTCTACATAATAAAGGGTTGCAAACGGTGACAAAACCTGCTGTATAATTCATATTAAACTCAAAAGATATATAAAAAAAGTAATCTATAAATAAATTTTAATTCATATTATTGTTAATATGTTTATGATGTAATAATTATAATTTTTCAAAGCGAATACAAAACGATATAGAAAAAAAAGTTATATAAATAAATGTTATTTCATATTATTGTTAATGTTTATAATAATTCTAATTTTTCAAAGCGAATATGAAACGATATCGAAAAAAGTTATATAAATAAATTTTATTTCATATTATTGTTAATGTTTATAATAATTATAATTTTTCAAAGCGAATATGAAACGATATCGAAAAAAGTTATATAAATAAATGTTATTTCATATTATTGTTAATATGTTTATGATGTAATAATTACACATTATCAAAGCGAATACAAAACGAAATAAGGAAATATAAAATAGCCTACTGTAAATAACTGGGCAAAACTTATGGAAACGCCAATCAATGCTCTGAATGTGAGCACGATTTAGGCTACTAATTCGTTCCCTCGATTTATAAATAATGCGCACAATTTACTATTTCGTTCCCTCGATTTGCAAAATCGTGGGACGATTTACATTGTTCTTTCGACATGCTAAACGTAGCCTACGATTTAGCCTATTTTTTTCCTGCATGTAATGTGCGGGGCTCCGTACGATAAAACAGATGTCAAAAATAGCCTACACATTAAATAAAAAATAAAGAAATGGAAAATAAGGATAATAGCATCATATATAGGACTATAGGGCATAGGCTACAAAATACAGATTGATGTGAACATTGCACTTGTCGGGAAAAGGAGACAGTGGCACGGTGTATAAAAAATATATATTTTATTGCACAGGACAAAAAACATAGCCTAATTGGGGATTACAATTGTGTTTTAAATGTTTTCACAGGATTGTCCTACCAGGTGGGGCACTAAGCAGAAAATGGTTGCGCGCGTTCTTGAGCAAGTCCCAGCCATTAGGCGGGTTTTGATGGATGACCGGCGCAGCCAACATTTGATACCGACGTGGCAGGACATCGAAGTCCTCGAATCCATTAATGCAGCGCTGAAGAAGGTTGCAGATTTTACAGATGCGCTGTCTTCCGAGAAGACCGTTACAGCGTCCTCTGTTAAACCAGTCCTACAGTTATTAACTGAGGATCTTTTGCTCCCAACCGATGACGATACGGAGTTGACGCGCAACCTGAAAAAAAAATGGTTGGAGTCTTGAAAGACAAATATAGTGCACCTGCCACACAGCAACTATTGGCAAAGGCCTCATTCATTGACCCAAGACACAAGGACATCAACCCAACGCGATGACGTTAAAGATGCGCTCCTGGAGGAGATGCTGGCAGTGCCCGAAGAACGGCGTGATATCGGGGATGGAGAAGCTGCAATGAGTGCCGCTGCGGCTGGAGAGGGAGAAGGAGAAAGTGCGCCATTTTCTCCTCCTCCAAAAAAAAAAAGAATCTTGCGGACCTGCTTGGAATGAGAAGACCACAATCCTCCAATCCGGTTCCAAAAAGAATCCGTGCAGACACTGAAGTCACAAGGTATTTGCAGGAGGAAGCACTCGATCTGAACTCTGATCCGCTTGCCTGGTGGCGGGATAATCAGGCTCGATTCCCTCTTCTGTCAAAAGTGGCAAGAAAATATATGTCTATATGCGCTACGAGCACTCCATCGGAGCGTGTATTCAGTGCGGCTGGCAACATCGTCACCCCGTTAAGATCCTCGCTGAAACCTGACAAGGTTAACATGTTGGTTTTCCTGTCACGCAACATGAAGACGGAAAAATAAAAGCAGCAGCACGATTCACTTAAACGGCCCAACAGACAAACGCTTGTTCACTTTTTGTTTTGTTATTTTGCACTTTAAAAAAGGTTGTTCATGTTTAGCCTATATAGTTAACTATTAATATTTAGCTACAATTTAATATAAATTTTAATTTGTTTATTAGTTTATAATAGAATACTGCTTTATTAATTATTAAGAAGAAAGTTTAACTTTAGCCTAATCATTAGTTAATTATTAATATTTACCATTTAGTATAACTGTAACTGTTATTTGTTTATTTGTTAATAAAGAATACTGCGTTGTAATTATTCATTTCCATATTATTCATTTCCATTACAAGCTGCATGCGTTCTTGAGTGTGTGACGCAACCGCCGGGGGATTTTGTGTGTTTGTGTGTGTGAGGGGGGGCGGGGGCGGTTAACCGCCAAATCGCGAGTCTATTTGCTTCATCACCGCGGTAAGAAAAAATCCCATACCGTCACAGCCCTACACACACACACACACACACACACACACATATGCTCACCCTTCTCTGCTGTAAAGTACATCATTCTTGCAGAATCTGTACGTCTAAGCACTGTCTAGAGTCTGACTATTGTGCTTCAATTAGAGCATAACTAAAATCCGAACACACTACACGTCCTTCAATCATGCCTCGCTTATCCATCTTAATTCCATTATTAATGCTATTAACACCACTGAAAATACTGATAACTAATTTAAAATCATTAACTTTCTAGATATTAACATGTTGGGAATAACATCTGCTACCTCTACTTGTTTATTATCTGGACTTGTGTTTTATGTCCACAATTTAACCACAGGTATTCCCTTACCTGGATTTCCTGGAGTTTCCTCTATTTTCCTATGCTCCAGCATTCTTAAATCAACTGAAGGCTGTGGTAAAATCCACAAAGTGACTGCTGGCACTGCTACTTTTGGAGTAATACTTAACTCTTTAATAGCCAACTCCTTAACTAAACCTCCAACCACCCATCCAAACCTATTACATTCCCCTTTTCCATACTCCCAACACTGCTCTAGTACCCTTAAAGTAGGATGTGATTTGTCCGATCACTTGAATTCACCCCAATTTATCTAGATGAGTTTTTGCTGCAGATCCATATACTATGATTCTACTATGATTCTATAGTCCATTTTTGATCCATTCTATCCCAGACAAACATCTCATTATATTCAACATTTCTATTCCATCTTCTCAATATCTGAGAATTTAACCCCCACTTAAATGACCAACTTCTTTTAATGCTTTTTTCCTTTGAACCACAGAGCTCCATCATCTGCAAACAAAGATCTGCAAATATTTTTTTATCCACCCTCATAAACAAATAATTCATCATAATAACAGAAAGAAATTGTCTTATAACACACCCCTGAGGAATGCCATTCTCTATCATACCTTTTGATGATATGCACCAACTCTCACCTTAATTGATCTTTCTTCCAGAAATCCTTTAATCCAATTATACATTCTCCCTCCTATCCACATGTTTTCTTCTTCAGCAGCAACCCTTCTCTCCATACCATATCATATATGCTTTTTCAAAGTTAAAGAATAATCTCTTTATTAAACAACACTTTTCTAATGTCTGACTCCAAGCATATTACTGAGTCCTCTGTTCCTTCCCTATTTTCTCTTTCCATCTCTTAGGTGAAACCCTTGGATCCAAATCTTGTTTAATAAAATCCAATACTACAGCAAAAGCCTCTCCACTAAGATGTTTTATCTTACCATAGCATAGCTCACCCCGTCTTGTCCAGCTGCTGATTCTTTCACTCTTTTTAATGCTGTCTTAAATTCAGTCATTTCAAATGGAACACACTATCCTTAACTTTGCTTCTGTCTTTTACTGCCAGTTTTATATTGAACATCTCTTAATCTTTTTCTCTCTTCACACAAGTTTCTAGAAGAGTTGACTTTTATAAACTCCTCTGGAAATATTATTGTCTTCTCTTCATCTGTTGCTAACTCTTCTCCTCTTCTAAGAACAGATAATTCAAATCGCTTACTTATTCCTTTCATGTTTTTCTAAACAGGTTTCTTAAATGCTTTCCTTTTATTTCTTATAGCTTCATTGCAATCTTCATCCCACCACGGACACATTTTAAAATGCATAACAACAACTCCCTACAGTGTACAATAATACATGATATTAGAAGCTGATAACTGAACTTACCGTGAACTGTGATATCGGAAGTTAAGTATTTTAAGTCTTCAAAATGTGCATGTACTTTCAAGTTTACTTTCGGTTATAACGCTCTTCTTTTCTTTTAAAGGCGGTTACAAACCCATTTATAAAGGTGCATTTCCGCCTCCTACTGGACTGGAGTGTGGAGCATGACGGATATTAATGACAACCTTAAACAAACTGATAATTATGCTATATACTATTCTAAACCTATTGCTTTCAAATAACGTATAACTGCATAATATACTTTATACTGTGCTGGAGCATTCTTTAGTATTGTCTTAATTGTTATATTTTTGATATTCAAAATAATTAATTCTTCTATTAATCTTGTTCTTTCTCATTCATTTGCTTCACAGTTTAATAGTATATGTTCCACAGTCTCTGGTATACCACATTTATTGCAATTACCTGATTCATGTTTACCAATAATAAATAGTGATTGATTAAGAGCTGTGTGACCAGTACAGAGTCTAGATATTATTGTGTCCTCCTTCCGACTTCCAAAGTTTTTCCTACCATTTTCAACTTGTTTCTGAATGTTGTGTAGAAGACGACCCTTGACCTTTCCATCCATCTTTTGCCATTTCCTAATCATAGCTCCTCTAATTATTCCTTTCATCTCTGCTTCACTAAGTGACCTGTTTACATGTATATTGGTTTGTTTTAGTGCATTCTTGAACATACGATCAGCTTCCACATTTCCCTCTATCCCAACATGTGCAGGTACCCATAACATTATATACTTAATCTTTATTGGTGAATTTAATTTTTATCATATAATAGGTCTTGTCTAGATGTAGACTTGCCACTTAATAAACACGTGAATATGAGTCTGAGCAAATAACTGTAAATAATTCTTAATGGCTGTATTTCCTTGACCTAGTTAAAAGGGGTCAGAACGGCTCATTTCTGCTGAGTTAACTGATTGATGATTTCTAGTCCTTTTACCAAGTTGAAATTTGTCGGGGTTTTCTGAACTCTGTGTAACCAAAGTCAAAAAGTCAAAAGAATAAATCCTTAAAAGATTATTTTTTTATAAGAAATTTCCAGTCATGTATTGAAATAAAAGTTTCAATTCATACTGAGCGACATCCTCTAGTATGCCATCCATTATATCAAAGGAATAAATGGAACAAATATGAAAATACTGTAAAGTGCCGAACGAAGAGTCTCTTTTAACCTCATATACAGAGTTCAACTGTGATCTGACTGAATGTCCCTGCAGTGCATCTCAAAGCTGGCTTTATCACGCACCACTACCCTTGGGTCATCCTCACTATAAACATTCTGGGCATCAGATTTTTTCAGTTAGATACAAGTGACAAAAGTAATTACTGTTAAAAAACTCAGTAAAAACCAAGAAGAGCATGCATTGCCAAGTTATCTCCTCCAACCTGACAAACTGAACCATAAACCTTTTCAGAAGAAATTGGCAAATAAATCCCCTCATTCTCAAGAATTTTTAACATAATTTATCAAAGGAGCTAAAATGGCATAAAAAATTTTTTTTTTAACATCTTGAGAGAGAAAGAGATAAATTAAGTCGATGTTCAGTACAGCAGAGTTGAACTTCAGTAGAAGATTTTTTAGAGTAAAAGAAAGAGAGCCAGTTAAACCCTTCAAGATCACATATAATCAATGAAACTGTGGGACAAGAAGCACCACTTCCCTGCAGCTTCACAACAACTGAAGCACACATGTCCTTTGAATCCTCTTTAGAAAGAACTTTATCACATTCAACACAATCATCATCTAAACGAGGTTCCTCATCTGAGAGTTCAGACTGTACTGTATCTGACTGGCTACAAAGTGGGACATATAACAAGGAACATGAACTTTTTCCAAATGTTTTCTAAACCCAGAGTATGTGGAAAACTGCTGTTGTTGACTGCAAACAAGTCTACACTTATAAGTGGGATAGAAGCCATGTTCACACTTCAAATGTGAAATCAGTGAATGGGCATCGGCACACAACCCTTCACATCTAAAGCAGAGCAACATTTTTTCAAGATTTTAGCTCAGGTGCTAGTATTCAGCAGTTTAGCTCACAGTTCTTTCACTCTTGGTGACTCTTTTATTTTTCCAACAACTATGTTATAAACCATGGTCTGCATGGAAGTGTAAAAGTTGCTGAGAGCATTGTTAAAAATGTAGTGTACTTTGAAGAGCTCATCCAAAGCACCCAGAGAACCAGCCGTCTGACAAGAGATAAGCTTGTTATCCAGAGCAATGCAATAGCTGTCAATCACATCTTGACTCCTCCCCATTGCTAGAAGATATGGTTGATGACTTCGGCTTTTAGCCAGGTGCTCATCAAGCAGCATGACTATAAAGGTGAAAAACAAACAAGTTATCCTTCCAATTTTAGTCTTTTAAAACATTTTACAGGTAACTAAATACACCTAAAAAATTAAACACTTGGTAATCTTATAATCATATTTTTCAGACTATACATTGTTTGTCTTTTGAAACAAACTACAACATATATTCCAAAGCATTGTTGTTTAGCCAGTGTTGTCCAGTGCAACCCTGAACACTCAAAATAGAGTACACAAATTCATACCCTCTCAAAAAAAATAAAATTAAAAAAACCTTCCGCTTTTCTGACGGTTGGCAAACTTTACACAATATGACCCTGGTACATTAATCAATGGTTTCTGTAGTCAATGCAAGAAAAACACTTATAATTCTTAACTAGTATTTTTCTTACTCATAACTACTGATAATTTTTAAAGTTTGGTTACCTGAAGAAAGTATTGATTAAATTACAAGATTTAAAATGATTGCAAATAAAAAAAAGAATAATAAAAAAAACCTCACCTTATGAAACACCACAAGTTTCTCAATTGCACCAGAGGGACTTATTTTTGCAGCAATCTTTCGCCCAGCAGATGGCGAAGAAGGTGAACCAGTAAAAGCAGAGTTGATAAATCACTGTCCCAGTCTGTGGCAAAATAAAAACAGCTACAACAAATAAGGAACATTATACTCTAGAGTGGAATGGGACAAAAAGCATGACTGTAATCAGATTAATTGACTATTTTTGCCTACTTGAATCTGTGGCATTCTCAGGGGCTTTCTCAGCTGACATCAGACATCAACATCCCCCTATTAAATCATCTATATTAAATCAGAGGCTGGACAGCTAGCCATGGCCCGGGACTGGAAGATGCTTGTCGATATTGGGCAGCAACTAATCTTTCCAGCTGAGATTGCAGTCACCACCCTTAGGCCAGACTTGGTTCTCTGGTCCCCTTCATTGAAGTCTGTTTACATCACTGAGCTCACAGTCCCATGGGAGAATTCAACGGATGAGGCCTATGAACGCAAGAAACTGCGCTATACAGAACTAGCAGCAGACGCTCAACAAAGGGGATGGAAAGCGAAAGTCTATCCGGTTGAAGTGGGTTGCAGAGGTTTTGTGGCTTCATCTACCATCAGACTGCTGAAAGACCTTGGCATCCATGGACAGGCTCTGCGACAGACAATTAGATCCGTCTCTGAAGCGGCCAAAAGAAGCAGCCAGTGGATATGGATTAAGAGAAAGGATCCTTGTTGGGCTCATAGAGCATCAACATGACCCACTCACTTATCGACCCACTCACTAATCCCCCCACCCTATAACCCACTTGAGAACCCAGGGCACAACCCTCCATGAGGAGGGTGAACAAGGTATGCGGTCAGCTCTAGGCTTGACTCAGGGAAGAGGACGCCTCCTGCCTTGCATAGTCCCGTGGGCTGTGCCATGTAAACAACCAGATTTTCATGATTGGGCATGGGACACAAGCTCAGGTTTGATCACCCTGTAGCTGGCCACCTTTGATGAGGGTGTCTAGTGTTGAAAGGCCGAAACACCCCCTGATTCAAAGGTACATTACTGATGATGTGTCCTGAAATTTACATCTTTCCCATGACTGAGGTACAGCTCCCACGCCACTCTCAACATCAAGGCAAACCATGTGCATACCATCCATTGGCACAATGGACAGTTTACCATCACGTCCCGTGTTTATGATTCTCTCAGGAGATGTTGCACAGGAGATGTCTTAAGCCTGGTTCACACGGCAGGATAATTAGGCCGATTTTAGCCCCAATTCACCCCTTCCGACAATCTTAAGGTTGCTCCGATTATCGTAAAATAATCTGATCAGATATTCCTGCCATGTGTGGTGTGTTAAGACTGCTCTCCTCTGCTCGGAAGGACGTCGGGACCGCTCCGATCTCAAATCGGGGATATCCAACATGTTGGATTTATTTGGCCCGATTTCTTCTCGTGTGTGGTGTCCCCCGAGGACAAACGATCACGCAGCCTGTGGACTGTGGCGTGTAGCCAATCAGAAAGCGAGGTGACGAGGCGGCGAGGAAGTACCGGGTAACAAAATCAAAAAAGCCGGCGGCATGGCGCACCAGAAAGTCGATGGGCATAACTACATCCACAACTGCAGTCCACCAGAGTACATGGAAACGAATATATGAACGTTTATTTCAACGGTAATTAATCAGTGTAGTACGTAACGACATTTCTATGAGATAAAACAGCAACTCACCTCCATATCATGATGTAGCAAGTATAGTCCATGCTCGCGTTTTCTTGTGGGGGTTTTTTTCGGTTAAAAACAAAGCACAAACTATGGCCACTGCATCATCTTCGTCCGCCATGATTGTTTACTCTGAAGTCACGTTTGATCTCGAGGGATTTTGCGAGATTTCCCGTCTGACCTGGGAATGCTCGGGAGTCAAATCGGTTCGTGTGTGATGTGTTGATTTTGCTGTGTGGCTGCACACCTCACACTGTACGAGCAAAACTGTTAGACCCGTGATTTTTTATCGCCGTGTGTGGGGTCTCTCAGGTTTGGAAAATCGGCCGACAATTTTAAAATCGTCCCGTGTGAACCAGGCTTAAGTCAAGTTTCTTGCTTGAATGTTTTTTGGCTTAATGGTTCCATCCCACCATGGAGGAAGAGCTTGGAGGATGTTTAAATCCAACAGAAGAACAAAATCTTGGTTCACCTTCTAAATATTTATCAGAATTAGACACTTACACATGCACTTAAAGCAACATTGAATCATTTTAAATATTGCTTGCCAATCTTTTGGTGTGTAAAAATATTTGTTGCTGTATCTGCATTGTGAACAAGTTCCTGGCGATAGCGAAATATCGGTCTCGTCTTTTCAAAAATGGTTTCTTCAACTTGTGTATGAGCAAGAAGTGAAATGGCCTCCACAAGAGCATCTCCCTCAAGCTGATGTTCTAAGCTAATGTCTCTCCTGATGTTTGGACCTCCTTGTTCAGAGCTGGGCTTTTTCTTTCATTTAGTGTGACGAGAGTTGTTTATTTGAACGTTTTTTAAACGCCAAGCAAGATAACCACTTGTACTTGCTGCATCATAAAAGTGCTCTTGGAAAAAACAGGAACATTTTACATTCATACATCTAAATCTACAGCAGGAGAAATGAGTCACACAATGTCTTGTGAACTTTAGCGATAAAGATTCCACTTGTCAATCAATTCCTTCAAGTAAAAGCACTTGATAATTTTATGGAAAAAGTCTAACGCATCCCTTCTTGGAAAATGTGTCTTTCCCACATAGCAAATGTCTTCTGGCCCAGATCCGGGCCACACAATGACTTTTCCCTCGGCCCAAGTACCGCAAAGAAAGACGGCCCTGAAGTGGCCCAAAACTGAATTAAAGACTCGGGCCACACATGGGCCATAACTGCCCGAATCTCAGCCAGTTAATCAGCCTTAGCTGGCCCTGGTCTGGGCCAAAACAGGTTTTATTATTGGTGCCATTTCTCAGCCTTAAGTAAACCAGAATCCCCAAATCTGAGACACACCTGAGCCTTATATAGCTCAGACCCAATTGTAATATTTCATATTATCACCTTTTAATATGCTATTTTACTATATACCTATTACTATGATCGCAATTATTCATTTTGTGACATGCTTTAATGTAGACACAAACTATGCCAATAAAGTACATTAAACTGAATAGAAAATCAGAATTAAAACCCACACATCATGTCATGGTTTTTCTATTTATTTGTATAAAGAACAAATCAACCAATAAAGAGTGAGTGTATAAAGTATACTGTCTATAAGAGAAACGTAACAGATAGACACATGTAACTTAATCATAAGAATTTATAACAGATGTGTCAAAGAGCAGTACCACAGTAGTCCAAATGACGATGCATTTCAGTTGCAGTCCACTCTGGCAGAATATAATCGTAGTGTAAGGAGCGGGGCATAATTTAAGTTGTTAAACGCTGAAAATACTATCCTAATATTCTCCCTCAAGGTGCGCGTTTCTCATTCAAAACACACATCACCGGAAACACTGCATGTCGCAATCTCTGACGAAATCGATGAGAGCCAATGAGCGTTTGATATCGCTGCCGTAAAACTTGTTGTAAAACTTCTTAAAGGGTTAGTTCACCCAATTATCAAAATTATGTAATTAATAATTCACCCTCATGTCGTTCCAAACCAGTGAGACCTCCGTTTATCTTCGGAACACAGTCAAGTTCACGAGTCAAGAACTGTTTGCATCGGTTTTTATGGATCACCAATAGTTCTTTCGGACAGTTCGATTCAATAAACCGGTTGAAGAAAACGGTTCACCGGTTCTTTTGTGCTCAACGTAATGGTTTCATTGGAGATGATTGCCCTTGATTCAAGCCTTCGGTTTACCCGCGCTCATAACACTAGCACAGAATCAGTTCAGAATCAGTTCGGTTCAGACGCTCTGTGTGTTGGTCTGCTCCACGCTGAATCACACATGCGCAGTATCATCAGCTCCTCGGTTCACGAATCAGACGCGTCTGACAGAAACGGTACTTGACTCGAGAACGAGTCAGTCTGTTGTTCATTATCTGGCTCGGCTTGGTATTCATCTTCAGTTCTCTCTTCACAGCAGTTCAGTCAGTGTACTGTTTGAGTAAATGAATTACTCTGGGATATTGGTTTGTTTGAACTCAGAGGGAGTGTCAGCCACATTAAAAAAGTTAACAGCTTACATCATTTGTGTATTAATGTGTATTGGAGACGTGAACCGTTTAAAATGATTCAGTTCGATTTGGTGAACTGGTTCAAAAAGATCCGGTTACATCGAATGATTCGTTCGCGAACCGGATATGACAAACTGCTTTGTTTTGAACTCTCTCACAACAGACACGGAAGAGAAGACAATGATGAATAAAGTCATAGTTTTTGCTATTTTTGGACCAAAATGTATTTTCGATGCTTCAAAAATTTTTAACTGACCCTCTGATGTCACATGGACTACTTTGATGATGTTTTTCTTACCTTTCTGGACATGGACAGTATACCGTACACACAGCTTCAATGGAGAGACTGAGAGCTCTCGGACTAAATCTAAAATATCTTAAACTGTGTTCAGAAGATAAACGGAGGTCTCACGGGTTTGGAACGACATGAGGGTGAGTTATTAATGACATAATTTTGATTATTGGGTGATCTAACCCTTTAACGGCACATTTTTAAATAGTTACCATAGGTACAGAGGAAGGAAATACATATCGCCAATGAATGCGGTTTGAATTTAGATCTTTTCCTCACACCAAGCATTACATGGATTCATGATTTAAATAAAAATAAAATACTTTCACCATCATTTTATTTAATGCTTTTGTTTGACAGCATAGCCTACGAATAAAAATGATGTGCCCCCATTCTGTATTATAGATCAGTGTCTGTCCCATAGTAAACCAAATAAATATTACATGATAACGGTTAAATACTCTCTCTCTCTCTCTTTCTCTTTCTTTTCATGTAAGGATTCGAAGATTATTTGTACCAAGAATAATAATATAAAATTTAATAAAATTATACTTAAGTGCAGTTTAATGCACTTGACTTATTTGCTTAATTTTTAAATTATGTTTCAATCTGTTTTGGCTTGCCATTTGAAAGACTACATTTTAACATTACTACACTTCATTAAAATGTATGTATCATTTAACCATTATCATGCAATATTGTATTTATCTCGTTTATCATGTGTCACATAATATGCTGCCAGATCTTAGCCTGATTTGGGCCACATATCACCTGACTGATCTGGGCCACACTCCTCCCATCAATAATCGGCCCTCATGTTGTTTGCCAGATTCCCGCTGTGCTGTCATTGCCACACATGGCCCAGCTCTGGCTGAAAGGGTACATGCCATTGCCGACAGGAGTCCAGCAGTTCCACCTTGAGGCCACATGTGGGCCAAGTCCGTTTGCTATGTGGGCAGTGATGGACACAAAATCACAATTCCAGGGGCACACTGCTCTCTCTGCTTCTGGGTTGGAATCCTCCTTCCAAAAATAAATGTGGATACTGCATACATATGTGTGTCGTGCGTGCCTCTGGGAAATATAAAAACAAAGGAAACAAAGTTTCCTCACTTTAGCAAAGGAAAACCAGTCTCTTCTTTTATTATTTCGAAATCCTCCAACGGTTTTCTTTACAAATCCTTGTTTTGTGCATCATTAAGAATCATGACCAGCATTTGTTTTGTTCTCTCTTCGCGCTCGTCACTGACCACGCAGTGCTGACGAACTACATACAGTATGACAGCTGCCTACTTCTGGCGCCACCATCTGTAGAATTTAGTGGCGCAGGTGCCACTGCTCTTAAATGTTAGCCTGGAGCCATGTAGTCCTTCAAGTTAATTAAGTTAAAAATTAAAAATACCAGTCAATATTGGCTGTTTTCTAACTAGATTGCACTGTAAATAAATTGTAAAATTATTGCTTTTTCTGTTGTATAATCTTACATACACTAAACCAGTAACTAGACAAAAAATAATTAAATTGTCACAGGGAATCGGGTATATTTTTATCCCCGCCGAGACTCAAGACTACGTAATGCTGGCAGCCATCCAGGGTGTGTCTGTACGCTCATGATCTGATAAAGGTGACAGGTAGGTTTAACAAAAATATTCCTACACATTGCTATTTATGTCACATAACAGGTTACAAGAAATTATTATTATTATGGTAATTATTTCCTCATTTTCAGTTCATGAGTTTTGAATTTGCAATTAACATTGATCAAAAGTGATTATTATTTAATATATTGGGCTAACCATATATGTAGCCTACTTATAATAAGCTTTCAGAACATCATAATATCAGAACATATGCCATTAATTGTTGTGTAAAATATATTAAATATATCAGTTCAAGATGATCCATCCATCCTTCGTTCAATGTGTGACTCAAAGTCAATGTGTGACTCAACGGTGAGAATAATTTCCTACACATTAATCTACATATTTATGTACTTTCCCTTCTTAATGTAATGTCGTGGTGTTTTTGATTAACAGGTTCCTAAAATCTCCACTGCTGGAGCAATATAGAGATACGTACATACCCACCTCGGGTGCACTGATGCTTTTGGTAGCTTTACACACTTGTGACCAGGTCAACAAACCTCTAATATATATATTGCTGTGGTCTCTCCACCAGCCTGGTCTTGCTGCCCCCTCTGCTGCTATAGTATTCTCCCAGTTGATGTGCGAGGCTGTTCCAGTGGCCTTCCCTAGCTGTCTCTGTTTACTGTGTTCCTGTTGTGGTATCCCCTGTGCACCTCACAACCCTTTTGAATCTGTTTTGTCAATAAACCCTTGCTTCTCACACTGCAATTGGGTCCTCCTTCCAGATTCCTGAAACTAATATTGGTATGAATGTTTTTGTTAGCTTGTTTTCTTTTAATTAAGACTGGTTTTGTTTATTTTTGGAACTGATTTATCTTAGGCATTGTTAGTCTGAGCTTACGTACCTCAGTTTTTGAATGGAGTTTTACAGTATATATATATATATATATATATATACATACAAAATATCAAAAAATCTTGTAAAAAATTTACATTTCTTGTTATGCAGTATTTACATTTACATTTACAGTTACATTTATTCATTTAGCAGACGCTTTTATCCAAGGCGACTTACAAATGAGGACAGTGGTAGCAATCAAAAACAACAAAAAGAGGCATGATATATAAGTGCTTTAACTAGTCTCAGTTAGGTTAACACAGTACACGTAGCATGGGCTTTTAAATAATATAATAAATAAAAAGAAAACAGATAGAATAAAAAAAGAATAGAGCAAGCTATTGTTAGAGGTCTTTATACACACACACACACACACACACACACACACACAATTGCATAATAAATGAAAAGAAAATAGAATACAAAAAGATTAGAAAGGTAGTTAGATTTTTTTAAGAATAGAATTAGAATAGTGAGTGCTAAAGTTAGAGGGTCAAATAAAGATGGAAGAGATGTGTTTTAAGCCAAGCTGGCTAAGGACTCGGCTGCTTGGATTGGGTTGGGGAGGTCATTCCTCCAGGAGGGAACATTTAATTTAAAAGTCCATAAAAGTGACTTTGTGTTTCTTTGGGATGGCACAATCAAGCGACGTTCACTTGCAGAATGCAAGCTTCTAGAGGGCACATAAGTCTGAAGCAATTAATTTATGTAAATGGATGCAGAGCCAGTGGTAGTTTTGTAGGCAAACATCAATGCCTTGAATTTTATGCGAGCAGCTATTGGAAGCCAGTGCAAATTGATAAATAGAGGTGTGACGTGTATTCTTTTTGGCTCATTAAAAATTAATCTTGCTGCCGCGTTCTGGATTAATTTTAGAGGTTTGATAGAACTGGCTGGAAGACCTGCCAAGAGGGCATTGCAATAGTCAAGCCTGGACAGAACAAGAGCTTGAACAAGGAGTTGTGCAGCATGTTCTGAAAGAAAGGGCTTGATCTTCTTAATGTTGAATAAAGCAAATCTGCAGGATCGGACAGTGCTAGCAATGTGGTCTGAGAAAGTCAGCTGATCATCAATCATAATTCCAAAGCTTCTAGCTGTTTTTGAAGGAGTTATGGTTGATGTGCCTAACTTGATGGTGAAATTGTGATGAAGCGATGGGTTTGCTGGAATCACAAGCAGTTTTATCTTGGTAAGGTTGAGTTGAAGGTGATGGTCCATCATCCAGCAAGAAATATCTGTTAGACAAGCTGAGATGCGAATAGCTACCATCGGATCATCAGGATGGAATGAGAGGTAGAGTTGAGTGTCATCAGCATAGCAGTGGTATGAAAAGCCATGTTTCTGAATGACAGAACCTAATGATGCCATGTAGACAGAGAAGAGAAGTGGTCCAAGAACTGAGCCCTGAGGCACCCCTAAAATATTATTACCTAATATTGGTATCAATCTTTTGTCAGCTAGATTTCTTTCTTTCTTTCTTTCTTTCATTTCGTTTGTTTTGAAATGGTTATACCATGTAAAAATAGCACAGTAGAATACTTGTGGTGTTCCCGGTCAAAAATGACCAGCCTACCAAAAATAGCTTATTAAATCTCTTGTTGTGCAGTATTATCACCAATTAGTTCTCCTTCAGTTAGGATTGGTTTTGTAATACATTTTGATACTGAATGATTGTAGGCCTTATTTATCTTAGCTTTATTGGTCAAAAATGTCCATCCATTAAAAATAATTGGGGGAGATTGGAATTCTGAGAAATATTTAGTGTTGAACACTGATCATGTTCATGTTCACATACGTATTTTTGCCTGCAAATACACTAAAAATTAATGGAACACTTAAATCACATAATGGATCTCAATGAATGAAATATTCAATTTAAAAATCATTATTTGTATACATTCTATATGTGACTACAGTTCATCAACATACTGAGGGCTGGATTCAAAATAAAACCAAAAATCTATGAAAAACTATAATCATGTAACTCATGTAATGATCAGTCTCCTGGTATCTCCTGCATGCTCTTCAAACTGTGCTGGGAGACACAACAAACTTCCTCATGAAGGCATGTATGGATGGCCCATCCTGAAAGACCTGGACTACCTGCACAACCTGACTGAGTTACAGTTACTGCCCCGGGCTACAGACAGTGAGAAGAACCCTAACCCTGTCTACGACAAATCAGTTTCAAAAATAAATAAAAACCCAGTCCTAACTGAAAGAAAACAAGGATGACAAAAAGACTGATACCAATATTAGGTGATAATATTACATAACAAGAAATGTATAAGCCTTTTTTGTAGACTGTTCATTTTTGACTGGGAACACCACAAGCGTTAATTTCTATGTTTTAATTTTTTTGCAATTTAAAAAAATTTTGTACAAAATAAAAGCTTTTCAAAACAAATGTATTGGTTAAACATTACAGCATGCTAGTGTGATAAACAGTGTATTTTTTCATATTTTATTTAATATTGACAAAATTATGCACAATTAAATCGTCTTTCACTCAAAAACGTAATCTCAGATTATTGAGGTTTATGATAAATCAGTTCCAAAATAAACACAAAACTAGTCCTTATTGAAAGAAACAAGCTAACAAAAAGGAATGATACTGATATTAGCTGATAATATTGCAAAACAATATATTTATAAGCTATTTTTGTGCCTAAGGCCATTTTTGACAGACAACACCAGAAGTGTAATAGGTACAGTATGTGAACACAACCTAAGGGTTTACTTAGTGTTACTTGGAGAATTTCCAATCTGGTTTCCCCATCACATAACAGCACAAACAGCACATGCTTCTATTCAACTATATATTGAGAAAGGTAAAATATCAGTGCTGATTTTAATGATATTTACTACTGTACTCTCAATCACAATACACACTTAGAAAAACTGGAAATCTGGGTTTGCCTCTTTTGGCCAAATCTAGAAAGCAAGGATTTCTCTGTTAACACAGGTGCCTTTAAATGGACTGCAATGACAGGCTGTCCCCCAGGGTTCAATCCTAGGTCCTCTCCTATTCAGTCTGTATTTATGTCCACTTATCTTAATAATCTGGAACAACAAAATAGTGTGTTTAACAGTTTAACCTAGCTCTATCTGCAAGGGCACTCAGTCGTAACAGCAGATCAGATATGAATACATTTAGAATTTATTTTAAAGTGATATACTTCCTAATTCAGTAGAGTTGAGACAGCTAGATATTGTCATGCTTATGTTCTAGATATATTGATGTCTACATATCTATCTGTGAATTATGTCCTGTACCTGACCTTAGTGATTGCACTTTATTTCTTTCCTATGACCAAGCACCATCACATACGAAAATAATGTGTATTGTTATGCAAAAAATGTAATATAAAAATGTATCACTTTATTGTTTAGCGTTGTTATAGCTCAAAACAGAGCATAGCTGCACTTATTATGGAATGCATGAACTGATAAAGTGTATACTACCTTGGATAAAAGCATCTGCCAAATGAATAAAAGCAAATGATTAAGACTGAATCTTTCTACCTCAACTATGAAAGTAAGCCTGTCATTTCAGTCAAAAATTCATCCCTTTGAGTCGATCATTGGATAGACGGTTATAATTTGGAGGTGAGCTGGTTAAGTAGTCAAGGGAATCAGTTCCATGGGGCTTGAAGGAAATGGAGTTCTATAAATAAAAGGTCTTTATTTTTTGTAATTTAATTAAAAAAGCACACTTTTTTTATGTTCCATATTCATTGCACACAAACTGAAATATTTCAAGAGGTTTTTTTTTTGTTTTAATTCTGATGGTTATGGCTGATAAGGCTGGCTGTTCACAGAGTGCTGTATCAAAATGTATTCATTATATTGACTGGAAATTGACTGGAAGGAAAAAGTGTGGTAGGCAAAGGTGCACAAACAACAGGGATAACCACAGCCTTGGGAATATTGTCAGGAAAAGCAGATTCAAGAACTTGGGAGAGCTCCATAAGGACTGAAGCCGGAGTCACCACACTCAGACGCCTTCAGGAAAAGGACTACAGCTGTCACATTCCTAGAACCAAGCCAGTCCTGAACCAGGAAAAAAAAAATTCAGAAGCATTTCACCTGGGGTAAGGAGAGAAATAACTGAATTGTTGCTCAGTGGTCCACAGTCCTCTTTTCAGATGAAAGTAAATTTAGCATTTCATTTGGAAATCAAGATCTGGAGTCTGGAGGAAGACAGGAGAGGCACCGAATCGAAAGTCCAGTGTGAAGTTTCTAAAGTCAGCGATGATTTGGGGTGCTGTGACGTCTGCTGGTGTTGGTCCATTGTATTTTATCAAGTCCAAAGTCAGTGCAGCCATCTATCAGGAGATTTTGGAGCACTTTATGCTTCCATCTGCTTACAAGCTTTATGGAGATGCTGATTTCATTTTGCAGCAGGACTTTAGCACCTTCCCACAGTGCCAAAACCACTTCCAAGTGGTTTGCGGATCACGATATTACTGTGCTTGATTGGCCAGCCAACTTACATTTACATTTACATTTACATTTAATCATTTAGCAGACGCTTTTATCCAAAGCGACTTACAAATGAGAACAACAGAAGCAGTCAGGTCAACAAGAGAACAACAACAGTATACAAGTGCCATGACACGTCTCAGTTAGTCTAGTATAGAACGCATAGGTAGGGTTTTTTTTTTTTTTTTTTTTTTTTTTTTTTTTAATTAAAAAGACAAGAAAAGGAAAAGTGCTAGTGTTAGTTGGTTAAGTGCAGGCGAAAAAGATGAGTCTTTAGCTGTTTCTTGAAAATGAGTAAAGACTCAGCTGTACGAATTGAGATTGGGAGGTCATTCCACCAGCTGGTGACAGTCCAGGAAAAGGTCCTTGAGAGTGATTTTGAACTTCTTTGGGATGGTACCACAAGGCGTCGATCACTTGCAGAGCGCAAACTTCTGGAGGGCACATAAGATTTAACCAATGAGTTTAGGTAAGTTGGTGCCGTGCCAGTGGTCGTCTTGTAGGCTAGCATCAGTACCTTGAATTTGATGCGAGCAGCTACTGGTAGCCAGTGTAACCTGATGAGGAGCGGAGTAACGTGAGCTTTCTTTGGCTCATTGAAGACAACCCTCGCTGCTGCATTCTGGATCAATTGCAGAGGCTTGACAGTACATGCAGGAAGGCCCGCCAGGAGAGCATTACAATAGTCCAGTCTGGAGAGAACAAGAGCTTGGACAAGAAGTTGGGTTGCTTGCTCTGACAGGAAGGGTCTAATCTTCCTAATGTTGTATAAGGCAAACCTGCAGGACCGGGTAGTTGTAGCAATGTGGTCTGTGAAGCTTAACTGATGATCCATCACAACTCCTAGGTTTCTAGCTGTCCTCGAAGGAGTAATGGTTGATGAGCCCAGCTGTATAGAGAAGTTGTGATGAAGCAATGGGTTAGCTGGAATCACCAGGAGTTCTGTCTTCGTAAGGTTAAGCTGAAGGTGATGGTCATTCATCCAGCTAGAGATGTCACTCAGACAGGCTGAAATGCGAGCAGCTACCGTCGGGTCATCTGGTTGGAATGAGAGGTAGAGTTGGGTGTCATCAGCGTAGCAGTGATAAGAAAAGCCATGCTTCTGAATGACAGATCCTAATGATGTCATGTAGATGGAGAAGAGAAGTGGTCCAAGTACTGAGCCTTGAGGAACCCCAGTAGCAAGGTGGTGTGACTTTGAAACATCACCCCTCCAAGACACACTGAAGGATCTGTCAGAGAGGTAGGACTTAACCCACAGGAGTGCTGTTCCAGAGATGCCCATCTTTCTGAGGGTGGACAGGAGAATCTGGTGATTAACAGTGTCAAAAGCAGCAGAAAGGTCCAGTAAGATGAGTACCGAGGATTTTGAAGCTGCTCTTGCTAGTCGCAGGGCTTCAGTAACCGAGAGCAGAGCAGTCTCAGTTGAGTGGCCACTTTTGAAGCCAGATTGGTTGCTGTCCAGGAGGTTGTTCTGTACAAGGAATATAGAAAACTGGTTGAACACAGCTCGCTCAAGTGTCTTTGCAATAAATGGAAGAAGGGATACCGGTCTGTAGTTTTCAAGAAGCGCTGGATTTAGTGATGGTTTCTTGAGCAGTGGGCTTACCCGAGCCTGCTTGAATGCTGAGGGAAATGTTCCAGAGTGAAGAGAGGAGTTGATAACGTGAGTAAGCAAAGGTATGACTGAAGAAGAGATTGCTTGAAGGAGGTGAGTGGGGATCGGATCAAGTGGACAAGTAGTAGGATGATTGGACAGGAGAAGTTCGGAGACGTCCATCTCTGAGAGTGGGGAGAAGGAGGAGAAAGAGTGTGCATCGGTCATTGTGAAGTTGTCCTCAGTCTGCGGTGTGGAGAATTGGCCGCTGATGGATCTCGTCTTATTTGTGAAGAAAACTGCAAAGTCGTCCGCTGTAAGAGTCGATGGAGGAGGTGGTGGCGGTGGATCAAGAAGAGAAGAGAAAGTCTTGAAGAGTGTCCGAGCGTCACAACAGCTGTTAATTTTGTTGTGGTAGTAGGATGTTTTAGCCGTGAAGACATTTGCAGAGAAGGAAGAGAGGAGAGACTGATACACACTGAGGTCTGTAGAGTTTCTTGATTTCTGCCATTTCCTCTCTGCAGCCCTGAGTTTAGAGCGATGTTCACGGAGAACCTCAGACAGCCAGGGGGCAGATGGGGCAGTGCGTGCTGGTCTAGACAACAGTGGGCAAAAGTTGTCCAAGCAAGATGTTAAAGTGGAGCAAAGAGTGTCCGTAGCGCTGTTCGTGTCCAGAGCAGAGAACTGAGAGAGTGCAGGAAGTGAGGATGAAACCACAGAAGATAGGCGAGATGGAGAGAGTGAGCGTAGGTTCCGTCGAAAGGTGACCTGCGTTGGAGTGTGAGGCACTTCAGGAGTAAGTGCTAGGTTAGCAGTAATGAGGAAGTGGTCTGAGGTGTGCAGTGGAGCAACTGAAGAGTTGTCCACAGAGCAACAGCGCGTGTAGATGAGGTCCAGTTGGTTGCCTGATTTGTGAGTCACTGTAGTAGACACTAGCTTGAGATCAAATGAGGCGAGCAGAGTTTTGAAGTCAGCAGCCTGGGGTTTATCTAGGTGGATGTTGAAGTCACCAAGCAGTACCAGAGGAGTACCATCTTCAGGAAAGTTTGATAGCAGCACATCCAACTCCTCCAAGAAGTTTCCCAATTGACCTGGGGGACGATAAATGACCACAAAATGGATTTTAACAGGGTGGGTTACAGTAATGGCATGTGATTCAAATGAACCAGTACCTGTAGGTGATGGCTGAAGATCAAATTTCCATTCTTTTGATATAAGGAGACCTGTTCCTCCACCCCTCCCAGTGGTACGAGGAGTGTGGGAACAAGTGAAATTAGTGGAGAGGGCTGCAGGGGTGGCAGTATCTTCAGGTTTGATCCAAGTCTCTGTCAGTGCCATGAGGCTGTCAGTGCCATGATAACTTACCTGACCTGAACCTCACAGAAAATCTATGGGGAATTGTGAAGAGGAAGAAAAGTAACATCTGACAAATAATACAGAGGAGCTGAAGGCTGCTATCAAAGGAACCTGGATTTCAATAACGCCTCAGCAGTGTCATCAGCTGATCGCCTCCATGCCACGTCCCACTGAAGTAGTAATTCGTGCAAAAGGAGCCACAACCAAGTATTGAGTGAAGAATTAAACCTGCTATGGAGATCTTGAACATTTCTGTTTTGTAAATCTTTTTTTGATTGATCTTTGAGAAAATATAAAACAACTTTGAGATCCTGAATTAAAAAATTTCCTAAGCTGTAAGTAATAACCATCAGAATTAAAAGGAAAAAAACTCTTGAAATATATTGATTTGTGTGCAATGAATCTAGAATACAAGAAAGTTAGCTTTTTTGAATTAAATTACAAAAAAATAAAGAACTTTTGCATGATATTCATTTTTTTTAGATGCATTTGTAGTCAGCACTCAGGTGAGGGAGCCTTCTGATGGTGAGCAGAAAGATCTACAGAGATTGGATCCGTGACACTAGCCTTATGACTGGAGCTAGTAAGGCCATTCAGCATCTATGGCTATATAGGCCTACATGGCAATAACCAGTTAATCCATACACAAGTTGGGGTCTAGGGTGGGGGTTCGATACAATTTATAAGACACTGAGAGACAACAGACTTCAGACAGTTTTACAGTATGTTAGCATATTCTCAGTAAGTTACAAAAACTTTAAGTTGCATTAGTTTTAAGTTACTACACAACAATAAGTGAATGCATGATTTTGGGGGACGATCAATGGCGCTACACTAATGATGTTTGCCTTATTTGTGTTATATCATGTATTCATTTCATGTTGGTTGTTCAAATGATCTCATTGCTGTAACATTTATCATCACAGAAATGCATACAGTACCATTTAAAAGTTTGGGATCGGCAAGGTTTTTAATGTTTTGAATGGAATCACTTATGCTTATCAAGGCTGTATTTATTTGATCAAAAACAAACAAACAAAAAACTTCTGTGACACAGTACTGAATTTTCATCTGCCATTCCTCCAGTCTTCAGTGTCACACGATCCTTCAGAAATCACTCTAATATGCTGATTTATTACCAGTGTTGATTGTAACTGTTGCTTAATATTTTATGGGATCCTGTGATACTTTTTTCTTTGATCAATAAAAAGTTAAAAAGAGCAGCATTTATTCAAAATAGTAATATAAAAGTATTAATTTCTTTATAATAATAATACATAATAATAATAATAATAATAATAATAATAATAATTTCCTGACCCCAAACTTTTTAATAGTATTGTACATTGTAACACAAACTTTATATTTTGAATAAACACTCTTCTCTTTACATTTTTATTTATCAAAGAATCTTAAAAACAAACAAAAAATAAGTAAGTAAAAAAACTGTTTCCAACATTGATTATAAATCAGTATATTAGAATGATTTCTGGGATCATGTGACATGGAAGACTGTAGTAATGATACTGAAAATTCAGCGTTCTTTCACGAGAATAGCCTAAACTATATTTTAAAGTATATTAAAATAGAAAACCATTTTGCAATACTAAATTAAGAAAACTAAATTCCTATAATATTTCACAAAATAGATTTTTTCCATGTATTTTTGATCAAATAAATGCAACCTTGATGAGCATCAGAAGCTTCTTTAATAACATTAAAAATCTAACTTTTGAATGACACTATGTGGCTATATAAGTGGATTAACATGTTGCTAAACTAATAATGCTATAGATGTATAAGCCTATTCAACATTTATTTTATTTATATTATTAAACTGTACTCTACCAGTAGCCTATGTCAGATCAGATGAGGATTGAGAAGCTTCGGTGAGTATCATCTGGCGGCAGAATGGCGGATGGGGCCCAGAAGGCAGCAGAGCTGCCCCCTCCCACTGAGAGGACCGAGCCGCTCCTCTCGACTCGACTCACTGCTGGAGTTCTTGAAACGTACGGGCATGCAGAACGCAGCCAGTACTCAGTTTGGAGTTTATCGACACAGAATAACAAGAAAATTGAAGCGGTCAAGAGTGTTCACACTTCCAGCCAGGGCCGGATTAAGACCAAATTGGGCCTGATGCTGCAGCGCAAAAAGGGCCTATTTTTTTCTCGCCATTGGTGCATGTGCATTCAACACTCAACGCACATGCACACTCAAACTTACCAAGAAGCGATGCAAACAGCCAGCCTTTATTGAACATGAATAATAATAATGACATTTTATCGTAACAACTCAAGATTAACATCAAGGTATGTAACATCAACATTCAATAGCAATTGTCTGAAATATTTAACTAAATCTAAACCAGATCAACTTAAACTATGCATGTTGTCACTCTTACTACTGTGCTAGTGCTGCTTACTTATATTGCTGTTATTCGAGCCTTAGCAAGCGTGAATTCTTCGATCGTGTCAGTGAAGTCAAGGCTGCGCAGCAGCTCATGCTCAATGCTCGTAAGTGCCAGCATGCTTAGCCTTTGCTGCCCCACTGAGGACTGCAGCTCTCCTTTGACTACTCCCAATTTTGAGAAGCTCCTCTCGCCGAAGGCATTGGACACCATCATGCACAGATAGATGCGCAACCCAATTTCTACATTTGGACATTTAAAAAGTCATTTATTTATTTATTTTCAGTAAATGTGACACATGTTTACATTAATTTACACCACGCCTCCAGCAGCGGGGGGTATCGGAATGTTTGAAAACAGTTTAACGTCGCTCAGCCTTTTCGAACTTTTTTTTGCCCCCAAACGAAGAACGAAAACGTTTGAAGTATACTGGTGCCTTTATCAGGATCAACTAAATGCTGGATTTTCAAAATTCTGTGAAATATTTAAAGTTTGCGGCATATAATCATTAAAATACGTCCGAGAGTTTTACACACTGGTCTGTTACTGTGGCGAATATTCCACGCCTCGAAACCTGACAATGAACGAAACCAACTGTGATTGGTTGTTTGACATGTCAGTCAAATGGCCTCATGGATGGGCCTTGGACAATGAAAGCTGCCATGAATTCTAGACCTTCTGCCGTCAGTGGGAAGGTCTCACGGTGCGAGACTACCTGGAACATAACCTGCTCCAGAGCCGGTTATCTTCAGAAGAGCATGTTACTATGGTTAATTACATACCTGAATGTAACCTTAGATTTTGGAACCGAAAGCTGAGGTTATCCGCTTGCAAATCCTCAAACAAACTCAGATATGTCACATAAGCTGCTTTTTGGAATACCCCCTGGACTGGACAGAATGAACCAGCTACTGATCCTGGACCCACTGTTATGGCAGCAAGCTACATCGAAAATGAATACTTTACAAATGTACCAGGGGTGGCAAACGTCACCACATCTGAACAAGCTTATCAATGACTGAAGGGTTACTAGAAATCTAGAGGCAGGTGAGTTTTAATTAGGGTTGGAGCTGAACTCCGCAGGGCTGCGGCGCAGTTCGCCACCCCTAAAATATACAATTAAAACAGAAGGCAGTACGGTTTGTAATAATTTCAGACTTTATTGTAGATGTTTTGATAAGAGTGGGCTCTCCCTCACTTTCTGCATGAGCCTGCTTCTGCCTTATCTTCAATGGAAGTAGGGTAGAGTGGGGAAAGTTGAGCCAGTGGGTAAGCTGACCCACCCCATGTTTCTTAGCAACTGTACACTTTTACTGTCATGTGACCATGTATTTTGGAACCACCCATCATTTCTTCCAGACTGTGAAAAGGAGAAACAATTGGGAGGAGTGAAAGGCACCCATTTACTTTGACAACAGATGTTACATGAAAGCAAATTTATTCAGATTTAAAAATATCTGTGTTAAATATACGTGATTTAGCAACATATAAAACCATGCAAATTATTTAGCTAAATATTAGCTTGAACTGATAAGCTACAGTAGCTATTTTTTATTCCACAAAAAGGCAGCTATGGGGCAAAGTGAGCCAAATGTTGTGGGGTAAACTGAGTCATCATCAGTCACCCAATCATACTGTAGTTGAGTTAAATCTCTGAATTATAAACTGGTATTTTAATGTGATATTAGTGGTTTAGTTTATCATATAGGCAGGCTATACATATTATTTGTAGTTTATTTGATAGGGACAGTATATAAGTTCTCCAAATCCTTCTCTGATAAAAACCATAAAATGCTTTTCATCACATTATAATAAGAACAATTTTTTCCACCTGTAGTGCCTAATGGCCAACAAACCCTGTTTAATCTGTTTTTAGGAAGGCTACAACTTTTGGTGTTCAACATATTGTTTCAGTAATGCAAACAATTAAATACTGAAATGTAAACTTAATTTGGTTGGTTTTATGTTGTTAAAGTTCACTTAATGAAAAGAAATATGACTTATATGACTTTGTAAAAGGAAATGATGAAATTAGTTTTTATATTGTTATTTATTTTACATGGCTTTGAATTAGATCCGGTCAGATGGTAATTTTACACCATCTTACCCACTGACTCGACTTGGGTGAACTTGCCCCTAACCCAGGGCAAACTGAGCCATGGGAACACTGTTTTTTTTTTTTTTATAAGAAACCAACTTTTTAGAACTCTTTGTCATAGATGCATTCTGATCATTTAACATTTTGATAATCTAATAATTTAATTTACAGCATAAATCTATATTATATACTAAGAAACAAATAATTTAGAACACATTCTAACAAAAATTATGAATTTGACAATCTGGTGTAACTTTTTTAATTTAAATTTTCGACATTGATTGAAGTTCTACTTTTATCATATTCATAATTTTTATAAGAGTAATTTAGGGTTTCAAGTGTTTTGGTGGGATGCTCCTGCTCTATGCTTCCTCCAACACGTTATTCACATCTCATGTCACATGTATTGAACCAGGAAAATTGTTGGCAGATTTAAAGGATATGTTTGCCAGTTTTTTAACAAGCTTTGTATTGTTACATTGTTGCCAGTATGTGTACAAGAACAATGTGTACTCTGTCTCCATGGTTCCTCAAACCAGTTTATCAGCAAAATGATCTGCTATCTGATGTAAAATGCACAATTAATTTGTATTCCAAATATTATCTTGTTGAACTGCCATGACCTTTACTAAAAGAGATGGTGACTTTAAAATGATGTATCATTTATTTGTATATATTTTAAACATATTGATTTATAAAAGCAGTATGATTAGCATGATCTTCACAGCCAGTTAAACAACTGTGTTTGAAATCAGATTGGAATTCTTTCTTCCTTTTGGTTTTGTTTAACCTTACGGAAGTTCTAAGCAGCCGTGCATTATGATTTTTTTCCTTCTTGTTTTCTCGTTATCTCAACATAATGAAGAAAATTAAGTCGTTATAACGAGAAAACGACTTTCGTTATGTCGAGATAACGAGAAAATTAAGTTGTTATAATGAGAAAACAAGAAGGAAAAAAATTATAATGCATGGCCGCTTAGAACTTCCGTATAACCCTCATGTCGAATTGGGTCCAATTTGATCCAAAAGAGAGAAACTTCAAAAACTGCATTAGCTAGGCAACTAAATTTTGCAAGTGCTTTAAGATCCTCAAAATAGAAAAATAAATAAATAAATAAAAAATATAAAATACAAAGATTAACATGAATTTAATGCCTATTGATGAACCATTGCAGTATGAAATATTTTAGCTTGTTTTTATCTGAAAGTGAATATTTATGCAAGTAAAATGTTGGACATTTCATAAAGCCAAGTTTTAAATTCTTCTTTCCTTTTATTGACCTACAGGGTGGATCTTGTACATCCCTTTTCATCAGTCCATTAATTTAGAAAATGCTGTCAACACCATGAACTTCTAATCAAATAAGCCTGTGGGCAAAAAGCTCGGATGGGTTCACAGCAGCACAACATTTCAAACCTGATTCTTATCGCTAGTCTTTAACACATTTCAGAAGTATGTGTAGTATGTGCTATTATAATGGAATCACATTGTCAAAACATTGGAATGTGTTTGTAGGACATTGCATGAAGTTTTGTTTTTATTGCAGTTACTGGAATAGCAAACACACTTAAATTTTTCTAGATTATTCTTTTACATATGACTTCATAAAACATCTATAGAAGTAAATAAAAGTATTTATTTAACACATTGTTGCTTTTCTCTGTTGATGTTTCATGGCATTCCAAATGAGTGATTGTCAGAAAAGTGCTCTTCAACAGATATCCCGTGTTTAGGGAGCGGTGAACACTATAGGGACCCTGTCAGTTTGATTATACTTTTTGACCACTGTAAAGGCCTTTAACACCAAAAGTGTAATTAATAAGCCCCACAGACTGAAGCCTCGCACCTCTCTCCTGATTTGTCAGTGGATAAGAAATAAGAAAACAAATTAAATTGCGTTACTTGTTTAAAAAACAAAACAAAAAAAACAAATTAGATATTTTGATGAAAATCTAAAAAGCTACAGTTTACTTTAGTAGTTACTTGAAACTCATACATAATGTGTAACAGCAACCCTGGTCAGAATACTTTGCTATTTCTACTTCACTACTAAATAATACTACTTTAGTTCTAATAACTACTTTATAATTATGCCTATAAGGTTTTATAGATACCTTTTTACAGTAACTGTTGTTAATATCAGTTAATTGTACTGCTCAAAATGCAATTCAATTTAATTTCTCATTTTATAGGCCCCTTGGTTCACCTCAAATGTTAAATTCAGTAATCCGGTGACTATTTGTGCTACCTCTCCGATTTTGCTTCCAGTATGATGTTAATGTGGTGTGAGGCTTTTTATTAAAATTCTCACATAAAGTTCCTTTAACCTCCTCTTTTGATTCATTTCCAATTACAGATTCCTATCACTCATTAAATTACACTGAACTGTCATGTCAATTTATTTAAAAATGAACTCAGATGAGAAGTTTCCTGTTCATTGGCCACAAATCTCTTCCTTCATGTGTGTTGTAAAACTGGTTGTGCAACTGTTCAGATGTCAGTGGTGGGTTTATAAACGCAACCTGCTCTGACTCTCCACTTAAAAGCATACAGTGATTTCAGTCACAGGTCTGTGTTTGGTTATTATTATGAAGAAAACTGATTATTCGAAGACTTGTATTGTCTTACCACGCATTTACTCTGCACAGCACAGTCGGAACACAAGACTTTGGCTTTGTAGATCTATTGTGGCAGCATGCGTTTGCTTTATCTTCTCGAATGTACTGGGTTTGATGTCATCAGAAGACTGGAGCACAACATTTTACAGGTAGATTCAGACAGACTTCCATCCAAGATCAGCATTATTCTCATACACTAAATCTATAAGACCAAAACAAGTGATTTGAAAACATAAAAATATTTACGCAAAAGTTA